>NC_069501.1:382447978-382635478 GCF_027579735.1 Bombina bombina
TGGGCTAGCCCTAGAAAAAAGCCCTAACCAATAGCAAAATGTAATGTGTACAGACCATTTGAAAGGGGAACAACTTAATGGATATTACCTTCCAGGGAATAGCTAAGGGTGGGGCTTTTTTCTTCTTTTGTTCTAACATAGGCATAGCCCAGACAAAAGGAAAGGGGAGGGGCAGTTTCAGGTGAGCTGCAGGTATCAGATTCCCTGAATAGGCTAGCTCAGGGATTGGCCAGGTGGGGGAAGAAAGTGGTTGAACATTAGAAAGGGATTAACAGTCTATATAAGTGTTTGCACAATGATCCTGACTCAGAAATATTTGTTTCTTTTTCTTACAGATATCCTATCTACCTTTGTTTGAGATGGCGATTAGAGTAAGAAAGAATCCTAAGAAATTCCTGGATGGGGAGAATCAGTGGTCGGGAGCGACTGTGAGAGGGGAGAAGATGTTGAGGAAGAAGAGGAAAATCACTGTTGGAGCATCACGCGTGGAATGGCAGGGCAGCAACTTGCCTCTGATGGTAGGGAGTTGGGTTCAAGCTGAACTAGAAGTAAGTTCACATCCCCCCGCCCCCACCCAACCCCCCTTCACCTTCTATTAGCCTTATGGCCTACATGGCCTCTCCTGAGTCCAATTCAGCCCAGTCGCCAGGCCCCCCTAAGAAAAGCAGGACAGTCAGGGAACAGGAGTTGACGTCCCCAGGTATTCCTCTGGGGCAGGGTGGCCCCCTGTGCATCAGTGCTTAGTCTGTCCAAGCATGGTTACTTGTGCGATCCAGAGCATAATGACGTAGTAGGCATGAGCGGGGAGGCGTGGTCGGCGACACAACAGTCAATTCAGATTTCGCCATCTTGCGGCCCTTATGGGGGTGAGGCATGCAGCTATTCTTCAGGGGCCCTGGCAGATTTAGAGAGCATATTTAGGGATATAGCAACCCTTTTTCGGGACAGGTATCACTACCGAGCGGAGGGTATGACACAGGTGTCCGATCGGCAGGACATGGGTGGGGAGCAATAATGCAAGGGCTTGCCTTCCATATCTGGCCATCATGTAAAGGGTATGGGGAGTAGGTGTGAGAGCACCCCTTTAATAATAGGATATATGTAGTGGGTGAGGGGGGTATAGCCAAAAATGCCTCGGACATAGCACATATGCAGCAGCACCTCAATAATTTTAACCACAATTTCAATAAGGACCACAAGGATAGGCAGCAATATATTGCTCGGTCCACTAGTGATCCCACGGATTCTCAGATCTTTAGGGATCATGCAGGCAATATGCATGTGAGGATTGATAAGGGAGACGCTAATATGGGTGCCAAAATAACCAATCCAAAGCAAGTGACTAACAGGTGTTTTCCACAGGCTGCACATGAGGGTCCCCCTGGGGTTTTTACAGCTACTGGAGCTCACGAAGCATGCAAGGAACAGGACACAAGGGAACAACAGGGACAGGAGACTAGGAGACAGGAGGAGCAACCCAGTCACAGCAGGACCAGCACGAAAGGAGGGAGGATAACCCACGGACCGGAGGAGCATAAGCATGGTAAGAAATGTGTTTTGGTCCTCTCCTCTGAGAGTTCGAGTAGTGATTCTGACTCTGATTCTGATGTAATAAGGGGCCCAAATAAGAAAATTCTAAAAATTGTGCGCACAATTTATTCTAAGCAAGGCCATAGGGAGGAGCATAAGGGCTCTGATTCAGAGGATAGTGATGGGGGCCCCCATGTAGAGGATGAAATGAATGGTGTAAAATTAGTCACACTTGCCTCACATTTAAAATCAAAATTAGTGCAAAAAGCAAAAAAAGGGAAATACTTAGATTTCTTTAATATTAATAGAGAGGCGGTTGCCATTAAATCCAGAGGGGATGGAGCAAAAAATAGAAAAAAAGTTACGGCTAGATTACGAGTTGTGCGTTAGGGTTAAAAAGCAGCATTGGCTGGTCCCAACACTGCTTTTTAACGCCCGCTGGTATTACCAGTCTTGCAGGTACAGGTGTACCGCTCACTTTTTTTTGCCAGACTCAGAAATACTGCAAATCCACTTACGTCAATTGCGTATCCTCTTTTTCAACGGGACTTGCATAGCGCCGGTATTACGAGTCTGACCAAAAGTGAGCAGTACACTCTCTCCTGTCAAGCCTGGTACTGCATTTTAAAGTAAGTAGTTAAGAGTTGTACACTACAACACCGTAGCATAAAACTCTTAACTAAAGTTCTAAAAAGTACACTAACACCCATAAACTACCTATTAACCCCTAAACCGAGGCGCAAACACTAAAATAAAATTTTTAACCCCTAATCTGCCGAACCGGACATCGCCGCCACTATAATAAATATATTAACCCCTAAACCGCCGCACTCTCGCATCGTAAACACTATTTAAATATTACTAACCCCTTATCTGCTGTCCCTAACATCGCCGCAACCTACATTACTGTTATTAACCCCTAATCTGCCACTCCCAAAATCACTGCTACAATACTAAAGTTATAAACCCCTAAACCTAACCCTAAGTCTAACCTTAACACCCACTAACTTTAATATAATTAAAATAAATCTAAATTAAAATTACTATCATTAACTAAATAATTCCTATTTAAAACTAAATACTTACCTATAACATAAGCCCTAAGCTAGCTACAATATAACTAATAGTTACATTGTATCTATCTTAGGTTTTATTTTTATTTCACAGGCAAGTTTGTATTTATTTTAACTAGGTAAACTAGTTAGTAAATAGTTATTAACTATTTACTAACTACCTAGCAAAAATAAATACAAATTTACCTGTAAAATAAAACCTAACCTGAGTTACACTAACACCTAACCTTACACTACCATTAAATAAATTACAAAAAACAAACACTAAATTACGCAAAATAAAAAATAAATTATCAAATATTTAAACTAATTACACCTAATCTAATAGCCCTATCAAAATAAAAAAGCCACCCTAAAATAAAAAAAAAAACCCTAGCCTAAACTAAACTGCCAATAGCCCTTAAAAGGGCCTTTTGCGGGGCATTGCCCCAAAGAAATCAGCTCTTTTACCTGTAAAAAAAATACAAACACCCCCCAACAGTAAAACCCACCACCCACACAACCAAACCCCCCAATAAAAACCTATCTAAAAAAACCTAAATTCCCCATTGCCCTGAAAAGGGCATTTGGATGGGCATTGCCATTAAAAAAGGGCATTTAGCTCTTTTTCAGCCTAAACCCTAATCTAAAAATAAAACCCACCGAATAAACCCTTAAAAAAACCTAACACTAACCCCCGAAGATCCACTTACAGTTTTTGTAGACCCGACATCCATCCTCAACGAAGCGGCAGAATTCCTCAACGAAGCGGCAGAAGTCTTCATCCAAGCGTGCTGAAGTCTTCATCCAACCGGGCCGAAGTCTTCATCCAACTGGGCCAAAGTCTTCATCCAACTGGTCAGAAGTTTTCATCCAGACGGCATCTTTTATCTCCATCCATCCAGCGCGGAGAGGCTCCATCTTCAAGACATCCGGTGCGGAGCATCCTTTTCTTCCGACGGTTCTTCTCGAATGAAGGTTCCTTTAAGTGACGTCATCCAAGATGGCGTCCCTTGAATTCCGCTTGGCTGATTGGAACAGCCAATAGAATGCAAGCTCGATCCTATTGGCTGATTGGATCAGCCAATAGGATTGAAGCTCAATTCTATTGGCTGATTGCATCAGCCAATAGGATTTTTTCACCTTTAATTCCGATTGGCTGATAGAATTCTATAAGCCAATCGTAATTCAAAGGACACCATCTTGGATGACGTTATTTAAAGGAACCTTCATTCGAGAAGAGCCGTCAAAAGAAGAGGATGCTCTGCGCTGGATGTCTTGAAGATGGAGCCGCTCCGTGCCGGATGGATGAAGATATAAGATGCCGTCTGGATGAAGACTTTGGCCCGGTTGGATGAAGACTTCGGCCCGCTTGGATAAAGACTTCTGCCGGCTTCACTGAGGACTTCTGCCGTTTCGTTGAGGATGGATGTCGGGTCTTCAAAAACTGTAAGTGGATCTTCAGGGTTAGTGTTAGGGTTTTTAAGAGTTTATTGGGTGGGTTTTATTTTTAGATTAGGGTTTGGGCAATGGGGAGCTTAGGTTTTTTAGGTAGGTTTTTATTTGGGGGGTTTGGTTGTGTGGGTGGTGGGTTTTACTGTTGGGGGGTGTTTTTATTTTGTTTTACAGGTAAAAGAGATGATTTATTTGGGGCAATGCCCCGCAAAAGGCCCTTTTAAGGGCTATTGGAAGTTTAGTTTAGGCTAGTTTTTTATTTTTATTTTGAGGGGCTTTTTTATTTTGATAGGGCTATTAGATTAGGTGTAATTAGTTTAAATATTTGATCATTTATTTTTTATTTTGTGTAATTTAGTGTGTTGTTTTTGTAATTTAGTTAATTGTACTTAATAAATGTAATTTATTTAATTGTAGTGTAAGGTTAGGTGTTAGTGTAACTCAGGTAAGGTTTTATTTTACAGGTAAATTTGTATTTATTTTAGCTAGGTAGTTAGTAAACAGTTAATAACTATTTACTAACTATTCTACCTAGTTAAAATAAATACAAACTTGCCTGTGAAATAAAAATAAAACCTAAGATAGCTACAATGTAACTATTAGTTATATTGTAGCTAGTTTATGATTTATTTTATAGGTAAGTATTTAGTTTTAAATAGGAATTATTTAGGTATTCATTGTAATTTTTATTTAGATTTATTTTAATTATATTAAAGTTAGTGGGTGTTAGTGTTAGGGTTAGACTTAGGGTTACGTTTAGGGGTTTATAACTTTAGTATAGTGGCGGCGAGTTTGGGGGCGGCAGATTAGGGGTTAATGACAGTAATGTAGGTTGTGGCGATGTTGGGGACAGCAGATAAGGGGTTAATAATATTTAACTAGTGTTTGCGATGCGGGAGTACGGCGGTTTAGGGGTTAATATGTTTATTATAGTGGCAGCGATGTCGGGATCGGCAGATTAGGGTTCATAATTTAATTTTATTATTTGCGATGTGGGAGAGCCTCAGTTTAGGGGTTAATAGGTAGTTTATGGGTGTTAGTGTACTTTTTAGCACTTTAGTTATAAGTTTTATGTTACGGCGTTGTAGCGTAAAACCCATAACTACTGACTTTCAGTTTATGGTATGGATCTTGCCGGTATAGGCTGTACTGCTCACTTTTTGGCCTCCCAGGCAAACTCGTAATACTGGCGCTATGGAAGTCCCATTGAAAAGGGACTTTTGGAAAGCTGCGGTAGTTACGTTGCATTCCGGCCAAAAAAGTGTGCGGTGCAGCTAAACCTGCAAGACTCGTAATACCAGCGGTAGTGAAAAAGAGCCTTAACGCTGCTTTTTCACTCATACCACAAAACTCGTAATCTAGCCTATAGTTAAGTCTGCGGGTGTGGGGGCTGATTTAGCAAAAATGTATATAGAAGTTGCCTTTAGGCTGCTACCGCTGCACCCCAAAAGTTTCAGATTGATGGGGTGTAAGCTTGAAGGTGGCTTCTATATTGATAAATGCCTACCGATTGTGTGCGCAATTTCTTGTGCCTATTTTGAAACATTTAGTACTTTTTTGCATTAGGCGCTTCAAGGATGGACAGGTAGCAGCTCAGTAGTGCATTATTTAGTTGATTTTATGATTGGGGGTAAAAGAAATACAGGCAAATGGAAGAGAATCCTAAGGGAAACACTGGTAACTTTAAAATAGTTAGGGGAACCAGTAGCATCAGATAAATCAGAAGGTCCCTGTACTTGTTTGGTATTTTTGGGTATAGAAATTGATTCGGCAAATAAGCAGTGCAGACCGCTAAAAGACAAAATTGATAAAATGAGAACGGCCATAAAAGAAATGCTGGTAAAAAGAAGTTTACTCTTATGGAGATGCAAAAGTTTCTAGGTCTGCTGAACTTTACATGCAGAGTGATGCCCCTTGGCAGAATTTTCAAACATAAGTTAGAAATAAGTACAAGGGGAGCAGTGTTGCCCAATCATAAAATTAGATTAAATAATCCCATAAAAGGAGACTTGGAAGTTTGGGATTGTTTTTTTGGAAAATGTCAACGGTATAAGAATTTGGGAAGAAATGGTCCTAGCAACCAAGTTACAATTGTACACGGATGCAGCAGTGGGGACAGGCTATTGGGCATATCTTAATGGCAAGTGGTGTGCGGGTAGATGGCCCCTGCTATCTGAGGACAAAGGCTGGAATAGGAACCTTGTGTTATTGGAACTGTTCTCAATCGTGGCTGCAGTAGAGCTCTGGGGTAAGGAATTGGCTAATAAGAGTATTTTATTCTGGTCAGATAACAAAGGGGTAGTGGATGTATTAAACAACTTATCAGTATCATCTGCCCAGGTTATCCCATATGTGCAGCATTTAGTACTTAAAGCTCTGGAGAATAAAATAAATTTTAGAGCCAAGCACATTCCAGGTGTAAATAATGTTATTGCTGATGCCCTGGCCAGGTTTAAATAGGATTTATTAAGAAAATTGGCACCTAGTGCATAATTAAATGGTGAAGAATGCCCTATTTATCTTTGGCAGATTGGGAGCAGTTAGAGACAATCCAAAATTTGGTTAAAAAGTCATTGGCTATCTTCCGGGAGGCGGAGCTTCTGGGTAGCAGCAGAGGAAAAGAGCTCCGGTAAAAGCTGCAATATTTACATTGATAAAAGATTAAAGCTTCCACGGCTTTCCCTTGCAAGCTTGTTGCCATCACTAAAGACAGGGCAGTAAGATCTTGCAGAACCAAAACGTGGAGGGTTACTTCATCGCCCTAGCCACAGAAGGAAAAAACGGCAGAGAGAAAGGCACGGAAAGGCGGCACCATATTGAGGGAGCAGCAAGCTCTGGGAAGGAATCTAACTGCTCTGCGGGACTGACTTTATTTGGGGGATTAGATTAGGTGTAATTAGTTTAAAAAACTTGTAATTATTTTATTATTTTCTGTAATTTAGTGTTTGTTTTTTTGTACTTTAGTTAATTTTATTTAATTGTAATTAATTTATTTTAATTTAGGGAATTAATTTAATGATAGTGTAGTGTTAGGTGTAATTGTAACTTAGGTTAGGATTTATTTTACAGGTTCTTTTGTATTTATTTTAGCTAGGTATTTATTAAATAGTTAATAACTATGTAATAACTATTGTACCTAGTTAAAATAAATACAAAGTTGCCTGTAAAATAAAAATAAATCCTAAAATAGCTACAATGTAACTATTAGTTATATTATAGCTATCTTAGGGTTTATTTTATAGGTAAGTATTTAGTTTTAAATAGGAATAATTTATTTCATGATAGGAATATTTATTTAGATTAATTTAAATTATATTTACGTTAGTGGGTGTTAGGGTTAGACTTTAGGGGTAAATAAATTTAGGTTTTAGGGGTTAATAAATTTAATATAGTGGTGGCAACGTTGGGGGCAGGAGATTAGGGGTTAATAAATTTAATGTAGATGGCGGCAGTGTAGGGGGGTCAGATTAGGGGTTAATAAATTTAATGTAGGTGGTGGCGTGGTCCGTGAGCGTCGGTTTAGGGGTTAAACATTTTATTTAGTTGCGGCGGGGTCCGGGAGCGGCGGTTTAGGGGTTAATACATATAATGTAGGTGGTGGTGGGCTCCGGGAGCGGCGGTTTAGGGGAAAAACACATTATTAGAGTTGTGGTGGGCTCCGGGAGTGGCGGTTTAGGGGTTAAACACTTTATTAGAGTTGCTGTGGGCTCCGGGAGCAGCGGTTTAGGGGTTAATAACTTTATTTAGGTGCGGTGGGCTCCGGGAGTGGCGGTATAGGGGGTAAACAGTTTAGTTTAGTGTTGGTGCTTAGTGACAGGGTACCAAGAAAGCTGCGAATAAGCCGAAGAGCAGTGACATTGATGACTGTTAGTTAACAACAGTCCGCTGCTCATCGCTCCGTACTTGTTGCGCAGCTTTTTGACAGCTTTCATGATAATTTTGGAAAACATATTCAGGTCCGCGGCAGCGATGTTAGGTGAACTTAGGCGAGCTTATCGGTGCCATCGAATGAAAGAAAGTCGACGGCTTGATAAGTAGGGGCCTATAGCTGTTAAGGGTTAATGTGTGACTTAGCATTTGAGGGTGGCTTTTTCCATTAAGAGTTTTATCCTAGCAGATTTTAGTACACACCTTTTTATACAATGCACCTTAGGCTATGATTACGGCTTAGTGCCGAAACATTTCAGCCGCTTGGTGCTACGCCCTCTCATGTCCTTTGCATCTGTGACCGCATTTTCAGATTTCTTTTTAATCTTTTGTGATGCATAATAAAATTTGAATTTTTACAGCCAGCGGGTCCTTCCTTTTCCTCATTTCTACTGTGTGTGTGAACATTTTCCTCATTTCTACATTTACTTTACCAGTTATTGGGTTCCGCTTCTCCTCAAGTGACTATCAAGCACCAGATGAAGAAAACCCTCACCCCTTCCATCTTCCCTGACATCATCTCCTTGCAGCCGAGCGCCGCAGGCCGGAATTCGGATAGAGGCTCTGACCCTTGGGTAGCAGAGGATGCATGCTGAGCAATTTCTCAGCCCGTATGGATTACGGTTCCCCCAGATGTCTTCATTACCTCTGATGGCTGACTTGGGCTTACTTCAGGAGCATCGGAAGATACACAGCATTACTGAAACGAAGACGTCTTTAGGGGTGAGTGTGTTCCTACATAAGACCCAGACACTGGAATGGTGTGCATAATTATTTACATTGATATTGGAACTTCTTTGGGATATTCCTTATTTCGTTTTACTACTTTTCATTGGATATCAACTGGTGATATCTGGTTTATCCCTTTGACAAGCTTGTTTCACTTTTTTGAGGACATTCTTAAATATTCCTATATGGATGGTCCAGTGCAACATTTTTACTCCCTTATGCCAGCTACAGCATGCATATATCCTGGACATGATTGTACAAAAAAAAAAATTGGATGATAAAGGAACTTTGTCCCTCAGTACCTTGTTTGATTCATTGGAGAATCTTTTATTTAGAGAGACCAAGGCACAGTGGGACATTTAGACATTTGAGTCTTATATTAAAGCAAATATGATTCCCAGGGGTTTAAGAATCTATAAATTTCCCACCTTTGAGGTGGATGTGAATGATGTTGATTTTGTTAACTCTTGAAATAATGTCTTATCCGAATGTACTGCACGACTTATGTCACTTCTTATTCAGTATAGAACACAATAACTTCAAAACTGAGATAGATGCACTTCAGTTGGAATTAAATACACAAAGTTCAGATCTGGATTTTGCCAAATTCGATAGTATATTGCAAGACTCTCTAGCTAGAGGCAAGCAGCAGATTATGGAAAATAAACATATCAAGTGTATTAGAGACAAATAAAAGATGATGGGTGTTCTATCATATGTGAGTGAAATTATCACATACACTCTACTGATTGTTTCCAACAATACTGGGCCATGTCGCGCTTCTGTCCTTTTCTATTTACTGCGTATTAGAGATGGTGATGTTGCGAATTGTTCGCCGGCGAATAGTTCCCAGCAAACATAGCTTGTTTGCATTCGCCGCGGCGGGCGAACATATGCGATGTTCGATCCGTCCCCTATTCATCATCATTGAGTAAACTTTGACCCTGTATCTCACAGTCTGCAGGCACATTCCAGCCAATCAGCAGCAGACCCTCCCTCCCAGACCCTCCCAGCTCCTGGACAGCAGCCATTTTAGATTCATTCGGAAGCTGCATTTTTAGTGAGAGGAGGGACAGTGTAGCTGCTGGTGATTTTATAGGGAAATTGATAGCTAGGCTAGTGTATTCAGTGTCCACTACAGTCCGGAAGGACTCATCTGATCTCTGCTTTAAGGACAGCACCCCAAAAAGCCCTTTTTTCAGGGCTAGAACATCAGTTTTTTTCCCTGTGTAATCTAATTGCAGTTGCTTGCCTGCCAAGCCACTTGCCCAGTGCCACCACTCATATTTGGTGTAACAATAGTGTAAATAATTAAAAAAAAAAAATTTGACTGTGAAACATCAGTCTGCTAGTGTAATCTAATTGCAGTTGCCTGCCTGCCAGCATGTGTGCCAGGCCCACTTGCCCAGTGCCACCACTCATATCTGGTGTAACAGTAGTGTAAATAATTTAAAAAAAAAACTTTTTTGACTGTGAAACATCAGTCTGCTAGTGTAATCTAATTGCAGTTGCCTGCCTGCCAGCGTGTGTGCCAGGCCCACTTGCCCCGTGCCACCACTCATATCTGGTGTAACAGTAGTGTAAATAATTTAAAAAAAAACATTTTTGACTGTGAAACATCAGTCTGCTAGTGTAATCTAATTGCAGTTGCCTGCCTGCTAGCGTGTGTACCAGGCCCACTTGCCCAGTGCCACCACTCATATCTGGTGTAACAGTAGTGTAAATAATTAAAAAAAAAAACTTTTTTGACTGTGAAACATCAGTCTGCTAGTGTAATCTAATTGCAATTGCCTGCCTGCCTGCCAGTGTGTGTGCCAGGCCCACTTGCCCAGTGCCACCACTCATATCTGGTGTAACAGTAGTGTAAATAATTTAAAAAAAAAACTTTTTTGACTGTGAAACATCAGTCTGCTAGTGTAATCTAATTGCATTGCCTGTCTGCTAGCGTATGTGCCAGGCCCACTTGCCCAGTGCCACCACTCATATCTGGTGTAACAGTAGTGTAAATAATTTAAAAAAAAAAAAACTTTTTTGACTGTGAAACATCAGTCTGCTAGTGTAATCTAATTGCAGTTGCCTGCCTGCCAGCGTGTGTGCCAGGCCCACTTGCCCAGTGCCACCACTCATATCTGGTGTAACAGTAGTGTAAATAATTTAAAAAAAAAAACACATTTTTGACTGTGAAACATCAGTCTGCTAGTGTAATCTAATTGCAGTTGCCTGCCTGCTAGCGTGTGTGCCAGGCCCACTTGCCCAGTGCCACCACTCATATCTGGTGTAACAGTAGTGTAAATAATTTAAAAAAAAAAAACTTTTTTGACTGTGAAACATCAGTCTGCTAGTGTAATCTAATTGCAGTTGCCTGCCTGCTAGCGTATGTGCCAGGCCCACTTGCCTAGTGCCACCACTCATATCTGATGTGACAGTAGTGTAAATAATTTAAAAAAAAAACTTTTTTGACTGTGAAACATCAGTCTGCTAGTGTAATCTAATTGCAGTTGCCTGCCTGCTAGCGTGTGTGCCAGGCCCACTTGCCCAGTGCCACCACTCATATCTGGTGTAACAGTAGTGTAAATAATTAAAAAAAAAAAAAAACTTTATTGACTGTGAAACATCAGTCTGCTAGTGTAATCTAATTGCAGTTCCCTGCCTGCCAGCGTGTGTGCCAGGTCCACTAGCCCAGTGCCACCACTCATATCTGGTGTAACAGTAGTGTAAATAATTAAAAAAAATAACTTTTTTGACTGTGAAACATCAGTCTGCTAGTGTAATCTAATTGCAGTTGCCTGCCTGTCAGCATGTGTGCCAGGTCCACTTGCCCAGTGCCACCACTCATATCTGGTGTAACAGTAGTGTAAATAATAAAAAAAAAAAAAAACTTTTTTGACTGTGAAACATCAGTCGGCTAGTGTAATCTAATTGCAGTTGCCTGCTAGCATGTGTGCCAGGCCCACTAGCCCAGTGCCACCACTCATATCTGGTGTAACAGTAGTGTAAATAATTAAAAAAAAAACTTTTTTGACTGTGAAACATCAGTCTGCTTGTGTAATCTAATTGCAGTTGCCTGCCTGCCAGCGTGTGTGCCAGGCCCACTTGCCCAGTGCCACCACTCATATCTGGTGTAACAGTAGTGTAAATAATTAAAAAAAAAAAAAAACTTTATTGACTGTGAAACATCAGTCTGCTAGTGTAATCTAATTGCAGTTCCCTGCCTGCCAGCGTGTGTGCCAGGTCCACTAGCCCAGTGCCACCACTCATATCTGGTGTAACAGTAGTGTAAATAATTAAAAAAAATAACTTTTTTGACTGTGAAACATCAGTCTGCTAGTGTAATCTAATTGCAGTTGCCTGCCTGTCAGCATGTGTGCCAGGTCCACTTGCCCAGTGCCACCACTCATATCTGGTGTAACAGTAGTGTAAATAATTAAAAAAAAAAAAAAACTTTATTGACTGTGAAACATCAGTCTGCTAGTGTAATCTAATTGCAGTTCCCTGCCTGCCAGCGTGTGTGCCAGGTCCACTAGCCCAGTGCCACCACTCATATCTGGTGTAACAGTAGTGTAAATAATTAAAAAAAATAACTTTTTTGACTGTGAAACATCAGTCTGCTAGTGTAATCTAATTGCAGTTGCCTGCCTGTCAGCATGTGTGCCAGGTCCACTTGCCCAGTGCCACCACTCATATCTGGTGTAACAGTAGTGTAAATAATAAAAAAAAAAAAAAACTTTTTTGACTGTGAAACATCAGTCGGCTAGTGTAATCTAATTGCAGTTGCCTGCTAGCATGTGTGCCAGGCCCACTAGCCCAGTGCCACCACTCATATCTGGTGTAACAGTAGTGTAAATAATTAAAAAAAAACTTTTTTGACTGTGAAACATCAGTCTGCTTGTGTAATCTAATTGCAGTTGCCTGCCTGCCAGCGTGTGTGCCAGGCCCACTTGCCCAGTGCCACCACTCATATCTGGTGTAACAGTAGTGTAAATTTAAAAAAACTAAACTTTTTTGACTGTGAAACATCAGTCGGCTAGTGTAATCTAATTGCAATTGCCTGCTAGCGTGTGTGCCAGGCCCACTAGCCCAGTGCCACCACTCATATCTGGTGTAACAGTAGTGTAAATAATTAAAAAAAACAACTTTTTTGACTGTGAAACATCAGTCTGCTTGTGAAATCTTATTGCAGTTGCCTGCCTGCCAGCGTGTGTGCCAGGCTCACAGCGTATACTGTGCCCACTTGCCCAGTGCCACCACTCATATCTGGTGTAACAGTAGTGTAAATTTAAAAAAAAAAACTTTTTTGACTGTGAAACATCAGTCTGCTTGTGTAATCTAATTGCAGTTGCCTGCCTGCCTGCCTGCCTGCCAGCGTGTGTGCCAGGCTCACAGCGTATACTGTGCCCACTTACCCAGTGGCACCACTCATATCTTGTTTAATAGTAGTGTAAGTGTACATTTAAAAAAAATAAAAACTTTTTGGACTGTCAAACATCAGTCTGCTTTTTTGTGTCAGGCTCACAGCTTATACTGGGCCCACTTACCCAGTGGCACCACTCATATCTTGTTTAATAGTAGTGTAAGTGTACATTTAAAAAAAATGACATGCAGAGGCAGGCCACCCCACAGGTGCCGTTGTGGTCGTGGTGCTGTGATTCCCTTTGGCCCTAGAATAATGCCCAGTGTTCAGAGGCCATGTCCCATGAACGCAAAAAATCCTGAGGAAATAGTTTACTTTTTAACACAGGACACCCAATCTTCTATAGCTTCCGCTCCAAGCCTTGATGCACCATCCTCCTCCAGCTTATCATCGGGCACCTCTCAAGTTACCACTCGCCCGCCTGCCGCCACCACCAACACTAGCACCACAGCCGCTTCACTTGATATGTCAGAGGAGTTTTTGACACATCAGTTGGAAGAAATGAGTGATGCGCAACCATCATTGACAGAGGATGTAGATAACAGTGATATGTTTCAGTCAGGCAGCATTACAGACATGGACGTACGGTGTGATGATGATGATGTTGTACCCGCTGCTGCTTCCTTTGTTGATTTGTCCGATACAAGTGAAGCTGTTGATGATGATGATGCGTCCATGGATGTCACGTGGGTGCCCGCTAGAAGAGAAGAAGAACAGGGGGAAAGTTCATATGGGGAGACAGAGAGGAGGAGGAGGAGACGAGTTGGAAGCAGGGGGAGGTCGTCGCAAGGCGCTAGTGGCACAGTCAGACAGCATGCATTGGCACCCGGGGTCAGCCAGACAGCACACCAATCAACGCATGCTGTTGCCACCACCAGAATGCCGTCATCGCAGAGTTCAGCAGTGTGGCATTTTTTTTGTGTGTCTGCCTCTGACAACATCGATGCCATTTGCAACCTGTGCCAAAAGAAACTGAGTCTTGGGAAGTCCAACACCCACCTAGGTACAACTGCTTTGCGAAGGCACATGATCGCACATCACAAACGCCTATGGGATCAACACATGAGTAGAAGCAGCACACAAACTCAAAGCCGCCATCCTCCTCCTGGTCCAGCATCTTTCGCCATGTCAACCACTGCTGTCCTCCTTGCCCCCTCTCAACCATCCGCCACTCCGTCTCTCTTTTCCGGAGCAGTTCCTGCTCATCTGCCCACAGTCAGGTGTCAGTCAAGGACATGTTTGAGCGTAAGAAGTCAATGTCACAAAGTCACCCCCTTGCCCGCCGCATGACAGCTGGCTTGTCTGAACTCTTAGCCTGCCAGCTTTTACCATACAAGCTTGTGGAGTCTGAGGCGTTAAAAAAATGTGTAGCTATTGGGACACTGCAGTGGAAGGTACCCAGCCGAAATTTCTTTGCACAAAAGGCAATCCCCAACCTGTACTCGATTGTGCGAAAGGAAGTAATGGCATGTCTGGCACACAATGTTGGGGCAAGGGTCATATGACCCCTGATAGCTGGTCTGCAAAGCATGGTCAGGGCAGGTATATCACCTAAACTGTGCATTGGGTAAACCTGCTGATGGCTGCCAAGCATGGAATGCATGGCTCTGCAGAGGAGGAGTTGGTGACACCGCCACGACTTGCAGGCAGGCCTGCTGCCACCTCCTCTACTCCTCCTACTCCATCCTCTTCCATAACCTCCTCGGCTGAGTCCTCTTCTGCTGCTGCGTCTTGCTCCACATCAATGGCACCCCCCCAGCTCCGCAGGTACTATTCCACATCCCGGATACGGCAGTGTCATGCCGTCTTGGGGTTGACTTGCTTGAAAGCAGAGAGTCACACCGGACCAGCACTCCTGTTCGCCCTGAACACACAAGTAAATCAGTGGCTGACTCCGCACCAACTGGAGTTCGGCAAAGTGGTTTCTGACAACGGAAGTAATTTGGTGGCGGCATTGAAATTGGGCAAGTTAACACATGTGCCGTGCATGGCACATGTGTGTAATCTGATCATACAACGCTTTGTGCATAAGTACCCAGGCTTACAGGATGTCCTGAAGCAGGCCAGGAAGGTGTGTGGCCATTTGAGGCGTTCCTACATGGGCATGGCACACTTTTCTGATATCCAGCGGCGAAACAACATGCCAGTGAGGCGCTTGATTTGCGACAGCCCGACAAGTTGGAATTCAACACTCCTAATGTTTGACCGCCTGCTCCAACAAGAAAAAGCCATTAACGAGTATTTGTATGACCGGGGTGCTAGGACAGCCTCTGCAGAGCTGGGAATTTTTTTGCCACGTTACTGGGCGCTCATGCGCAATGCCTGTAGGCTCATGCGTCCTTTGGAGGAGGTGACAAACCTAGTCAGTCGCACCGAAGGCACCATCAGCGACATCATACCATTTGTTTTCTTCCTGGAGCGTGCCCTGCGAAGAGTGCTGGATCAGGCGTAGATGAGCGTGAAGAGGAAGAGTTGTGGTCACCATCACCACCAGAAACAGCCTTATCAACATCGCTTGCTGGACCAGCGGCAACGCTGGAAGAGGAAGAGGAGTCATAGGAGGAATGTGGCTTTGAGGAGGTGGAGGAAGAGCAACCACAACAGGCATCCCAGGGTGCTCGTTGTCACCTATCTGGTACCCGTGGTGTTGTACGTGGCTGGAGGGAAGAAGATACCTTCAGTGACATCACTGAGGAAGAGGAACGGGACATGAGTAGCTCGGCATTCAACCTTGTGCAAATGGGGTCTTTCATGCTGTTGTGCCTGTTGAGGGACACTTGTATAAAAAAGCGGAAGGAGAACAACCTGTACTGGGTGTCCACGCTACTAGACCCCCGGTATAAGCATAAAGTGCCTGAAATGTTACCCAATTACCACAAGTTGGAAAGGATGCAGCATTTCCAAAATAAATAAAAAAGTATGCTTTACACAGCGTATAAGGGTGATGTCACAGCACAATGGGAATCTAACAGGGGAAGAGCTGAAAGTAATCCTCTGACTCCCACGACCACGCCGGCAAATGGACAGGATGCTTTACAGACGTGTTGTTGATGGAGGATCTTGACATTCTGAGGAGCGATGAACCCCTTGACTACTGGGTGTGCAGGCTTGACCTGTGGCCTGAGCTATCCCAATTTGCAATAGAACTTCTGGCCTGCCCTGCTTCAAGTGTCCTGTCAGAAAGTACCTTCAGTGCAGCAGGAGGTATTGTCACTGAGAAAAGAAGTTGCCTAGGTCAATAAAGTCTAGATTACCTCACCTTTATTAAGATGAATGAGGGATGGATCCCGAAGGGACTGACATTGGGCGATACATTTGAGTAAAAAAGGCCTGATGAGATGAGCTGCCTTGGGCTAAAAATGGTCAACACGCTGCTGGGTATTTTATCTTTGAATGCCGGATGACTTGCGTGACTTATCCGCCACCAACTAGGGTTCAAGCCGCAATGTTTTAGGGCACTTTCTGCCTGGGAAACAAACATCAATTTTTCTGGCCTCTGCTACAGCAGCGGCTGCAACAATACCGGATTATTCAGGCATGTGTACATGCCAAATTTTTCTGGCCTCTGGTGCTGCACTGTGGCTTAAAAAACCAAACCAAAAAAAAGGCACTTAACAGAGATTAAACTGATAGGAATAGTACTACTTAACACACCACTCCTATCTGGTGGCACATTAGATTGCACGCGCAGTGCCCTAAATTTGAAGTGGGAGGACCGACCAAGCATCTTTTTCCATCTCCCGGTTCCTAAAATCCATGCAATATACACATCCCCTGATAGGGGACACCACAGTGGAAGGTACCCGGCCGAAATTTTGTTGCACAAAAGGCAATCCCCAACCTGTACTCGATTGTGCAAAAGGAAGTAACCTTACCATGGGTCCCAGACTGCACGTCTTGTAATTCTCTGTCTGGGAAATTATCTATCTATCAAATCTATCTATTTATCTATCAAATCTATCTATCTATCTATCGTATCTATCAAATGTATCTATTGCATCTATTGATCTATCTATCTATCAAATCTATCTATCTCGATTGTGCAAAAGGAAGTAACCTTACCATGGGTCCCAGACCGCACGTCTTGTAATTCTCTGTCTGGGAAATTATCTATCTATCAAATCTATCTATTTATCTATCAAATCTATCTATCTATCTATCTATCTATCTATCTATCTATCTATCGTATCTATGAAATGTATCTATTGCATCTATTGATCTATCTAATCTATGTATCTATCTATCTATCAAATCTATCTATCTCGTGGCCAGCCCGACCAAGCATCTTTTTCCATCTCCCGGTTCCTAAAATCCATGCCATATACACGTACCCTGATAGGGGACGTAACAGGTATTAAACTGATAAGAATAGTACTACTTAACACACCACTCATATCTGGTGGCACAGTAGATTGCACGCGCAGTGCCGCAAATTTGAAGTAGGAGGACGGACCAAGCATCTTTTTCCATCTCCTGGTTCCTAAAATCCATGCCATATGCACGTCCCCTGGGGCCGCAACTGCCTCTGGGAACCTTACCATGGGTCCCAGACCGCACGTCTTGTAATTCTCTGTCTGGGAAATTATCTTTCTCTTGTTAAGTGTATCCAGTCCACGGATCATCCATTACTTATGGGATATTAACTCCTCCCCAACAGGAAGTGCAAGAGGATTCACCCAGCAGAGCTGCTATATAGCTCCTCCCCTAACTGCCATTACCAGTCATTCTCTTGCACCCAACGACTAGATAGGATGTGTGAGAGGACTATGGTGATTATATTTAGTTTTATACCTTCAATCAAAAGTTTGTTATTTTATAATAGCACCGGAGTGTGTTATTCCTTCTCTGGTAGAATTTGAAGAAGAATCTACCTGAGTTTTTACTATGATTTTAGCCGGCGTAGTTAAGATCATATTGCTGTTTCTCGGCCATCTGAGGAGAGGTAAACTTCAGATCAGGGGACAGCGGGCAGATTAATCTGCAAAGAGGTATGTAGCAGCTTATTATTTTCTGACAATGGAATTGATGAGAAAATTCTGCCATACCGATATAATGTAAACTCAGCCTTAAATGCAGTAGCAGCAACTGGTATCAGGCTGTCATGTATGTATATTTTACACTTCAGTATTCTGGGGAATGGCACTTCACTGGAATTATACTGTGTGCATAAGACTTTAGCCTAATTTGCAGGGACTGGCAACAGGCTCTTTAATAACACTTAATTTATGTTAAACGTTTTTTGCTGGCATGTAAAATCGTTTCATTTTCTGAGGTACTGGGTGAATAAAATGTTTTGGGCATTATTTTTTCCACTTGGCAGTTGTTTTATTTAATTTATGACAGTTTACTGATCTCTCTCACTGTTGTGTGTGAGGGGGAGGTAAAAAAATTCAGTCAGAAGCTCATTGTATTTCCTGCATGATCCGGTTCATCTCTACAGAACTCAGGGGTCTTCAAAACTTGTTTTGAGGGAGGTAATCATTCACAGCAGAGCTGTGAGATTGTAGTTGACTGTGATAAAAAACGTTTATTTCTGTAACTTTTTTTTCTGCTATCAGGGTTAGTTATCCTTCGCTAATGGGAACAAGCCTTTGCTAAAATTGTGTTTTTTACAAAGATTTGATGCTATAACCTTTCAGTTTATTAACTTTCAACTGTCATAACTCTTTCTGTGCTTCTTATAGGCACAGTACGTTTTCATATTATAGTAAATTACTTGAAAAGTATTTCCAAGTTGCTAGTTTATTTGCTAGTGTGTTAAACATGTCTGATTCAGAGGAAGACATCTGTGCTATATGTGCTAATGCCAAAGTGGAGCCCAATAGAAATTTATGTACTAACTGTATTGATGCTACTTTAAATAAAAGTCAATCTGTACAAATTGAACACATTTCACCAAACAACGAGGGGAGAGTTATGCCGACTAACTCGCCTCACGTGTCAGTACCTGCATCTCCCGCTCGGGGGGTGCGTGATATTGTGGCGCCGAGTACATCTGGGCGGCCATTACAAATCACATTACAGGATATGGCTACTGTTATGACTGAAGTTTTGGCTAAATTACCAGAACTAAGAGGTAAGCGTGATCACTCTGGGGTGAGAACAGAGTGCGCTGATAATGTTAGGGCCATGTCAGATACTGCGTCACAACTTGCAGAACATGAGGACGGAGAGCTTCATTCTGCGGCTGACGGTTCTGATCCAAACAGATTGGATTCAGATATTTCAAATTTTAAATTTAAGCTGGAAAACCTCCGTGTATTACTAGGGGAGGTGTTAGCGGCTCTGAATGATTGTAACACAGTTGCAATACCAGAAAAAATGTGTAGGTTGGATAAATATTTTGCGGTACCGTCGAGTACTGACGTTTTTCCTATACCTAAGAGACTTACTGAAATTGTTACTAAGGAGTGGGATAGACCCGGTGTGCCGTTCTCAACCCCTCCGATATTTAGAAAGATGTTTCCAATAGACACCACCACACGGGACTTATGGCAAACGATCCCTAAGGTGGAGGGAGCAGTTTCTACTTTAGCTAAGCGTACCACTATCCCGGTGGAGGATAGCTGTGCCTTTTCAGATCCAATGGATAAAAAGTTAGAGGGTTACCTTAAGAAAATGTTTGTTCAACAAGGTTTTATATTGCAACCCCTTGCATGCATTGCGCCTGTCACGGCTGCAGCAGCATTTTGGTTTGAGTCTCTGGAAGGGACACTTGAATCAGCTCCATTAGATGAGATTACACACAGGCTTAAAGCTCTTAAGTTAGCTAACTCATTTATTTCAGATGCCGTAGTACATTTAACTAAGCTTACGGCTAAGAATTCCGGATTCGCCATTCAGGCGCGCAGAGCACTGTGGCTAAAATCCTGGTTACTTCTAAGTCTAAATTTCTTAATATACCTTTCAAAGGGCAGACCTTATTCGGGCCCGGATTGAAAGAAATTATCGCTGACATTACAGGAGGTAAAGGCCATGCCCTGCCTCAAGACAGAGCCAAACCTAAGGCTAGACAATCTAATTTTTGTTCCTTTCGGAATTTCAAAGCAGGAGCAGCATCAACTTCCTCTGCTCCAAAACAAGAAGGATCTGTTGCTCGCTACAGACAAGGCTGGAGACCTAACCAGTCCTGGAACAAGGGCAAGCAGGCCAGGAAACCTGCTGGTGCCCCTAAAACAGCATGAATTGAGGGCCCCCGATCCGGGAACGGATCTAGTGGGGGGCAGACTTTCTCTCTTCGCCCAGGCTTGGGCAAGAGATGTCCAGGATCCCTGGGCGCTAGAGATAATATCTCAGGGATACCTTCTGGACTTCAAATACTCTCCCCCAAGAGAGAGATTTCATCTGTCAAGGTTGTCAACAAACCAAATAAAGAAAGAGGCGTTTCTACGCTGCGTACAAGAGCTTTTATTAATGGGAGTAATCCATCCAGTTCCACGGTCAGAACAGGGACAAGGGTTTTACTCAAATCTGTTTGTGGTTCCCAAAAAAGAGGGAACTTTCAGGCCAATCCTGGATTTAAAGATCCTAAACAAATTCCTAAGAGTTCCATCGTTCAAAATGGAGACTATTCGGACAATTTTACCCATGATCCAAAAGGGTCAGTACATGACCACAGTGGATTTAAAGGATGCTTACCTTCACATACCGATTCACAAAGATCATTACCGGTATCTAAGGTTTGCCTTTCTAGACAGGCATTAACAGTTTGTAGCTCTTCCATTCGGATTGGCTACGGCTCCGAGAATCTTCACAAAGGTTCTGGGTGCTCTTCTGGTGGTACTAAGACCGCGAGGAATTGCGGTAGCTCCGTACCTAGACGACATTCTGATACAAGCTTCAAGCTTTCAAACTGCCAAGTCTCATACAGAGTTAGTACTGGCATTTCTAAGGTCGCATGGATGGAAGGTGAACGAAAAGAAGAGTTCTCTCTTTCCACTCACAAGAGTTCCCTTCTTGGGGACTCTTATAGATTCTGTAGAAATGAAGATTTACCTGACAGAAGACAGGTTAACAAAGCTTCAAAATGCATGCCGTGTCCTTCATTCCATTCAACACCCGTCAGTAGCTCAATGCATGGAGGTGATCGGCTTAATGGTAGCAGCAATGGACATAGTACCCTTTGCACGCCTACATCTCAGACCGCTGCAATTGTGCATGCTAAGTCAGTGGAATGGGGATTACTCAGACTTGTCCCCTACTCTGAATCTGGATCAAGAGACCAGAAATTCTCTTCTATGGTGGCTTTCTCGGCCACATCTGTCCAGGGGGATGCCATTCAGCAGGCTGGACTGGACAATTGTAACAACAGACGCCAGCCTACTAGGTTGGGGCGCTGTCTGGAATTCTCTGAAGGCTCAGGGACAATGGAATCAGGAGGAGAGTCTCCTACCAATAAACATTCTGGAATTGAGAGCAGTTCTCAATGCCCTTCTGGCTTGGCCCCAGTTAACAACTCGGGGGTTCATCAGGTTTCAGTCGGACAACATCACGACTGTAGCTTACATCAACCATCAGGGAGGGACAAGAAGCTCCCTAGCAATGATGGAAGTATCAAAGATAATTCGCTGGGCAGAGTCTCACTCTTGCCACCTGTCAGCAATCCACATCCCGGGAGTGGAGAACTGGGAGGCGGATTTCTTAAGTCGTCAGACTTTTCATCCGGGGGAGTGGGAACTTCATCCGGAGGTCTTTGCCCAAATACTTCGACGTTGGGGCAAACCAGAGATAGATCTCATGGTGTCTCGACAGAACGCCAAGCTTCCTCGTTACGGGTCCAGATCCAGGGATCCGGGAGCGGTTCTGATAGATGCTTTGACAGCACCTTGGACCTTCGGGATGGCTTATGTGTTTCCACCCTTCCCGATGCTTCCTCGATTGATTGCCAGAATCAAACAGGAGAGAGCATCAGTGATTCTAATAGCGCCTGCATGGCCACGCAGGACTTGGTATGCAGATCTAGTGGACATGTCATCCTGTCCACCTTGGTCGCTACCTCTGAAACAGGACCTTCTGATCCAGGGTCCCTTCAAACATCAAAATCTAATTTCTCTGAAGCTGACTGCTTGGAAATTGAACGCTTGATTTTATCAAAACGTGGTTTTTCTGAGTCAGTTATTGATACCTTAATACAGGCTAGGAAGCCTGTTACCAGAAAGATTTACCATAAGATATGGCGCAAATACTTATATTGGTGCGAATCCAAGAGTTACTCATGGAGTAAGGTTAGGATTCCGAGGATATTGTCTTTTCTACAAGAAGGTTTAGAAAAGGGTTTATCCGCTAGTTCCTTAAAGGGACAGATTTCAGCTCTGTCCATTCTTTTACACAAACGTATGTCAGAAGTTCCGGACGTTCAAGCTTTTTGTCAGGCTTTAGCTAGGATCAAGCCTGTGTTTAAAACTGTTGCTCCACCATGGAGTTTGAACTTAGTTCTTAATGTTTTACAGGGGGTTCCGTTTGAACCCCTTCATTCCATTGATATCAAGTTGTTATCTTGGAAAGTTCTGTTTTTAATGGCGATTTCCTCGGCTCGAAGAGTCTCTGAGTTATCTGCCTTACATTGTGATTCTCCTTATCTGATTTTTCATTCAGACAAGGTAGTTCTGCGTACTAAACCTGGGTTCCTACCTAAGGTGGTCACTAACAGGAATATCAATCAAGAGATTGTGGTTCCATCTTTGTGTCCTAATCCTTCTTCGAAAAAGGAACGTCTGCTACACAATCTAGATGTAGTCCGTGCCCTGAAATTTTATCTACAGGCAACTAAGGATTTTCGACAAACGTCTTCCCTGTTTGTCGTTTATTCTGGTCAGAGGAGAGGTCAAAAAGCTTCGGCTACCTCTCTCTCCTTTTGGCTTCGTAGCATAATACGGTTAGCCTATGAGACTGCTGGACAGCAGCCTCCTGAAAGAATTACAGCACATTCTACTAGAGCTGTGGCTTCCACTTGGGCCTTTAAGAATGAGGCTTCTGTTGAACAGATTTGCAAGGCTGCAACTTGGTCTTCTCTTCATACTTTTTCCAAATTTTACAAATTTGACACTTTTGCTTCTTCGGAGGCTGTTTTTGGGAGAAAGGTTCTTCAGGCAGTGGTTCCTTCCGTATAAAGAGCCTGCCTGTCCCTCCCGTCATCCGTGTACTTTAGCTTTGGTATTGGTATCCCATAAGTAATGGATGATCCGTGGACTGGATACACTTAACAAGAGAAAACATAATTTATGCTTACCTGATAAATTTATTTCTCTTGTAGTGTATCCAGTCCACGGCCCGCCCTGTCACTTTAAGGCAGGTAATTTTTCCATTAAACTACAGTCACCACTGCACCCTATGGTTTTCCTTTCTCTGCATGTTTTCGGTCGAATGACTGGTAATGGCAGTTAGGGGAGGAGCTATATAGCAGCTCTGCTGGGTGAATCCTCTTGCACTTCCTGTTGGGGAGGAGTTAATATCCCATAAGTAATGGATGATCCGTGGACTGGATACACTACAAGAGAAATAAATTTATCAGGTAAGCATAAATTATGTTATCTATCAAATCTATCTATTTATCTATCAAATCTATATATATCTATCTATCGAATCTATCAAATGTATCTATTGATCTATCTATCTAATCTATGTATCTATCTATCTATCTATCTATCTATCTATCATCGATCTATCAAATCTATGTATCTCGTGGCCAGACCGACCAAGCATATTTTTCCATCTCCCGGTTCCTAAAATCCATGCCATATACACGTACCCTGATAGGGGACGTAACAGGTATTAAACTGATAAGAATAGTACTACTTAACACACCACTCATATCTGGTGGCACAGTAGATTGCACGCGCAGTGCCCCAAATTTGAAGTAGGAGGACCGTCCAAGCATCTTTTTCCATCTCCCGGTTCCTAAAATCCATGCCATATACACGTCCCCTTGCGCCGCAACTGCCTCTAGGAACCTTACCATAGGTCTCAGACCACACGTCTTGTAATTCTCTGTCTGGGAAATTATCTATCTATCAAATCTATCTATTTATCTATCTATCAAATCTATCTTTCTATCGAATCTATCAAATGTATCTATTGATCTATCTATCTAATCTATGTATATATCTATCTATCTATCTATCTATCAAATCTATCTATCTCGTGGCCGGGCCGACCAAGCATCTGATAGGGGACGTAACAGGGATTAAACTGATAGGAATAGTACTACTTAACACACCTTATAATAACGCAGAGAGAGGCAACGCAGAGAGAGGAGTCTGAAGAAGAGGAGTCAGAGGAGGAAGGTGGCTTTGAGGAGGTGGAAGACCAAACACAGCAGGCGTCCCAGGGGGCTTGTTGTCACCTTTCGGGGACCCTTGGTGTTGTACGTGGCTGGGTGGAGGAAGAGACCTTCAATGACATCAGTGAGGACAAGGAACGGGACATGGCTAGCTTGGTATCCAACCTTGTGCAAATGGGGAGTTTGCGGTTGTGCAAATGGACTGTTTGCGGTTGTTTGCGGTGCGTTAAAGGGACACTCTAGGCCAAAATAAACTTTCATGATTCAGATAGAGCATGTCATTTTAAACAATTTTCCAATTTACTTTTATCACCAATTTTGCTTTGTTCTCTTGGTATTCTTAGTTGAAAGCTAAACCTAGGAGGTTCATATGCTAATTTCTTAGACCTTGAAGCCCACCTCTTTCAGATTGCATTTTAACAGTTTTTCACCACTAGAGGGTGTTAGTTTACGTATTTCATATAGATAACACTGTGCTCGTGCACGAGAAGTTATCTGGGAGCAGGCACTGACTGGCTAGACTGCAAGTCCGTCAAAAGAACTGAAAAAAGGGGCAGTTTGCAGAGGCTTAGATACAAGATAATCACAGAGGTTAAAAGTATATTATTATAAATGTGTTAGTTATGCAAAACTGGGAAATGGGTAATAAAGGGATTATCTATCTTTTAAAACAATAAAAATTCTGGTGTAGACTGTCCCTTTAAACGGGGAGTTTGGTCTGTCACTGTGAAGCGGGCGTAACCCTTACACTACCTGATCGATACAACATCATACCTGATGTTTTAAAGCACGTTATTCCAAACAACTTAGGAATGTTAGGTGATTTATGCCCTTTATGGCTTAAAACCAGACTCTGCATCAACTATGTAATTTTCCATGGGAGTTTTGCCATGGATCCCCCTCCGGCATGCCACAGTCCAGGTGTTAGTCCCCTTGAAACAACTTTTCCATCACTATTGTGGCCAGAAAGAGTCCCTGTAGGTTTTAAAATCCGCCTGCCTATTGAAGTCTATGGCGGTTTGCCCGGTTCGCCCGTTCGCGAACAGTTGAGGAAGTTTGCCGTTCGCGAACCGAAATTTTTAGGTTCGCGACATCACTAATTAGAGACAAAACAGATTACCTAAAGAATTCAGTATATATCTGGACTAGAAAGCAGCGTAACAACTACAGGCAAAGTGAGCCGCAGTCTAAAAATCAAAGGGGTAATCAAAGACGTAGACAAAGACAGTCTACATCTTTTAGCTTTTCAGGCAGTGATACTGATTGGTCATCAGATGAGAAACAAACAGCCACTGAGGAGAATCAGGGTACATTGACACAGAGTAACACCAATATTGATCAACAGTAGGGTATTCTAAAGACAACTCAGGTAATCCCTATAGTCTCCAACAGAAGTGTAAATCAGGGGGCCAGAATATATTCCCAGTAACGCCTGAAAAATTTCAGATGGGGCTCATATATTGAGTACAAATATTTCTGAACAAACCTTATTGAATCAGGTTTATCCCTTGGGTCAGGATCCTCAGGGAGTAGGGGGACCTATACTAGGCACTCAGGGAACTCAAGAGAGATACCAATTGAGGGGAAACAGTACACAGAGCAAATACAAATGAATAATGTTCTGAATTTATCCTCAGTGAGCTTAACACAAGATCAATTAAATCTTCTTGGACTAGGTTTGGGTTTTGCTCCCACCATACACATTGATTTATTTCAAATTTTGCTAGATATCAATTGCTTTATCAGAAATGTGACTCTTAAAAAACATTTTTTCTCTAATTCAGTTTCTCTTCAAGAATCTGTTGGACAACCCACTGCTCATATGCCTGAATTTCAGACTTTTGAGGAAGTCTGTGATACTATCACCTTACAAGACCTGGCTCTAGAAACAGAGACTACCCATAGTCAGGTGAACAGTGGGGTATCCTTTAAAGAAAAATCTAAATTCTACCCTATTCACAGTAGGGGAACTATCATAGAAACTTTTTATACCCGTGTATGGCTGACCTACAGGCTTTAAGAGATAGTTCTGACCTAGTTAAAAACAATTTGTCTATCAAACAGAGAGATGCTTTGAAGTCTCTACAACAAAATACTAATATAGTAATATGCCCCGCCGACAAGGGGAGCACTATTGTGGTGATGAATCGGGCAGACTACAGTATGTCTCTGAGGCTTTGCGTCAGCGTAAAAAATATTTATGATTACCAGGTCTTAGAGAACAACCCTACAGTTGGATATAAGACTAATCGTACACATATTTTGGATGATGGGTTGGAACATGGGTTTTTTGATGAACATACAGCTTCATATTTGTATGTCAAATTCCCGAAGATACCCATGTTCCACCATTTTCCAAAAGTTCACAAGTCCCTTATCGAAGTTAAGGGACGTCCTATAGTGAGTGGCGTGGAGTCATTTTTGGAAAGACTCTCCCAGTGGCTGGATGCCATTTTCCAACCCATAGTGATCTCTCTGCCTTTTTATACAAGGGATTCTAAACAGATTTTTAATCTGCTTAACAAAATGAAATGGGAAGACTCTTTCACTTGGGTGACTGTGGATGCAGTTTCTCTGTACTCCTCTATACCACACACAAAGGGTATAAAAGCTGTTTGAGTATTTATTGAACAGATACACTGACTATACCATGGAATTTCAGGCCTATATTATTTGGATCCTTTCTTTCCTACTCACTCACAATTTTTTTCAGTTTGAGGGGAAATACTATCTCCAGAGATGTGGTACTGCCATGGGGGCGAAATTCGCCCCCTTATATGCCAATTTATATTTGGGCAGATGGGAATTTGACCACATCTTTGGAGATAGTAATCCCTTCAGGTCCTATATACATTTTTTCAAGTGGTATATAGATGACCTGCTTCTCATTTGGTCGGGACCTCCAGTCTCTATTGCCTCCTTTATGGAGTGGGTGAATTACAATGATGTGGACCTCAGGTTCACTTTCACTTCAGATCCGATTAGTATCAACTATTTGGATCTATGTTTGGTTGGCAATGCGGATGGTCATGTTGACACTAAGGTATATCGTAAGCCCATTTCTGGCAACACTTTGCTGCACAGCTGTCACCCTAAGAATATTTCTTATGCAGTAGCCAAGGGTCAATTCACCCGGCTCAAAAGAAACAGTAGACAGCAGGATTACGTGCAGGAGGCTAGGTTGCTGGAGAAGAGGCTCACAGAGAGGAATTATGCCTGCAGCTATATTCATGAAGCTAAAAAACAAGTGGGCCTAGTGTCTAGAGATAAATCAAGAGATAATGTTGGAACTTCCAAGGGGGTACATTTTGTTACTACCTATACTACCTATATATCTATGTTTGGTTGGCAATGCGGATGGTCATGTTGACACTAAGGTATATCGTAAGCCCATTTCTGGCAACACTTTGCTGCACAGCTGTCACCCTAAGAATATTTCTTATGCAGTAGCCAAGGGTCAATTCACCCGGCTCAAAAGAAACAGTAGACAGCAGGATTACGTGCAGGAGGCTAGGTTGCTGGAGAAGAGGCTCACAGAGAGGAATTATGCCTGCAGCTATATTCATGAAGCTAAAAAACAAGTGGGCCTAGTGTCTAGAGATAAATCAAGAGATAATGTTGGAACTTCCAAGGGGGTACATTTTGTTACTACCTATATTGCCCAATATTCTAAGATCTGTGGCATAATCAGGAAACACTTCCCCCTTCTAGCCACTGATGATAAGTTAACCGATTTGGCTTGAGAAGGAGTACAGTGTTCCTATAAGAAGTGTCCCACTCTGGCGTCTATCCTTTCTCCTACTCAACTCAGACAGAATACCAGATCACAAAGTTCTTGGCTTAGACACCTTGGTATGTTCAAGTGCGGTCACAGGAAATGTGAATCCTGTGATTATGTGCAGGTTACTGATACTTTTTCATCAGCAGTAAGTGGACAGACCTATCCCATAAAAACATGCCTTAACTGCACTTGCATATATGTCATCTATCTCATTTCATGCATACTATGTAACATCCTATATGTTGGTCTCACGTCTAGAGACATTAACTCACGCATCAGAGAACATATGTCTACCATATCTAGAGGGAAATCTACTACTCCTTTAGTGCAACATTTTGCTACCCAACATAATAGTGAACTCAATTCTTTTAGATGGGTAGCTATTGAAAGAGTCATGGTACCTAAGAATGGAGGGGATATTGACACCCTGCTAGCCAAACGTGAGGTTTTATGGATTTTCCACTTGAAAACCAGAGCACCTCAAGGGTTAAACTCCAAATATGACCTCATTCATTTTTGGGAGTGATTAGTTATTCTGCAAACTCCCTTACCTGAGGATCAATACATTCACAACAGGGCTAAAATTCCATTATCTTCACTTCTATCTATGTATGTAACACCATTGATTTATTCACCTTATGTACACATCCTTTGTGACCATTTAGTGGTTTTAGCTCTGTTATCTAGCTATCCATTTCCTCACATTTGTTGCCTGTGTATGGTGTCCCATATTGTATTTAGTGTACTTATCACATCTTAGAGGGCAATTGAGCTTTACTAGACATTGCTTATATCCAATAATCATTTATGCTTGTTTTTATACTACATTGACCTGTTTGCAATATCTGTAAATTATAGATGCTTATTATCATTATCTTCATCGTTACAGTGTATATATAGTCATTATATGCTACTCTAAATCTTTGCTTGACTATGATCTGTCAGTGACTGTATTGTTACGTTTATATTATACAGTGTCCCATATTGTATTGAGCATTTATTTAACATTGGTTCCTCCTTTGTGCCTATATTGCCATATTTGCAAGCTATAGCTGTTAAGGGTTAATTAATGTATTAATAATTATTACAAATGATTAAGCATACTGTAAAAAATTCTAAATGATCCATAGAATATATATATTATATATATATTACAGTATATAGGAATATATATACAGGTATAGGTATATACAGATATATACTTATTTATTTATTAAATATTTTACCAGGAAGGATACATTGAGATTTATCTCGTTTTCAAGTATGCTCTGAGTCCACAAAACATTGCATTGTTACAATAGGGTACAATAAAATGCAAAATCAATAATAATACACAATATATGCAAACATTTAACATAGAACATTACATTATGTTTTGAGATATGTATTTCTCTCTTTTTTTTAATTATTTATTAGAAATCTGTATTGCAGGCATTCCCCTTAACCCTCCCCCCAAGTGATTGAGAGTTACAAATATGCAACCTAAGCTCTACGGTAACTCTCAATCACTTGGGGGGAGGGTTAAGGGGAATGGCTGCAATACAGATTTTTAATAAATAATTAAAAAAAGAGAGAAATACTGAAAACTGGGTACTGGCAGACAGTAGCCATACTGTAATACACACACACACACATATATATATATTCTATGGATCATTTAGAATTTTTTACAGTATGCTTAATCATTTGTAATAATTATTAATATTTTTAAATATTTTATATGTCATTTTAAAAAAACAAACTTTGAGGTCAGCAATTCTTCAGGTACGCCAATCCGCCTTAAAACCAAAAGCTCTTTATGCATCTTTTATATTCTTATGTTCTTCACACAATTTGTTTTAATATTTATTATTAAATATATATTTCTGTATGTATCTGATAATCTTAATGTAAAATAAATATGTATATATATATATATATATATATATATATATATATATATATATATATATATACAGTATATAGGAATAGATATACAGGTATAGGTATATACAGATATATACTTATTTATTTATTAAATATTTTACCAGGAAGGATACATTGAGATTTCTCTCGTTTTCAAGTATGTCCTGAGTCCACAAACATTGCATTGTTACAATAGGGTACAATAAAATACAAAATCAATAATAATACACAATATATGCAAAAATTTAACATAGAACAGGTAGGAAATATATAATCAACCATGACAGGTGCAATTATGTTTTGAGATATGTAGAGAGGGATATCTTAAAGGATATTAGGCTTGGGGAAGGTTTGAAAGTGTGCGGGAGGTTATTCTATAATTGTGGTGCTCTGTAGGAAAAGGAGAATTGAGCTGCTTTCTTTTTGTATTGAGGCAAGCTAAATAATGTGCTGGTACTAGATCGGAGGTTATAGGTGGGAATAGCTGGGGAGAGCATTCTGCTCAGGTAGGGTGGGAGCATCCCAGAAAGGCTCTTAAACCCAAGGCAGGAAAGATGGAGGGGGCGTTTGGATTCCAGCGACAGCCAGTTTAGTTCTTTTAGCATGTCACAATGGTGGGTCCTGTAATTAAATTGTAGCCCAAAGCGGCAGAATGAGTTATTAAGGTGAGTTTGCGGTGCAGGTGCATATACTACGTCCCCATAATCCAAGATAGGCATCAGCATTTGCTGTACAATCTTTTCCTTTACTGTAGGGCTGAGGCAGGATTTGTTTCTGTACAGGGCACCTAGTTTTGGATAAAGTTTAAAGTTTAGATGCAAGTTTTATATATATATATATATATATATATATAAAATATGTGCAATATATACACAATAAAACATATAAATACATATGTACACACACATATATATATATATATATATATATATATATATATATATACATATATTTGTGCATAAAACACATACGGCTAGATTTGGAGTTTTGTCGGTAACGACCCGAAAAACTAACGCCGGCTTTTTTCTGGCCGCACCATAAAAATAACTCTGGTATTGAGAGTCCACATAAAGGCTGCGTTAGGCTCCAAAAAAGGAGCGTAGAGCATTTTTAACGCAGCTTCAACTCTCGATACCAGAGTTGCTTACGCAAGCGGCCAGCCTCAAAAACGTGCTCGTGCACGATTCTCCCATAGGAAACAATGGGGCTGTTTGAGCTGAAAAAAAACCTAACACCTGCAAAAAAGCCGCGTTCAGCTCTTAACGCAGCCCCATTGTTTGCTATGCGGTAACCCTTCCTACGTCTGCACCTAACACTCTAACATGTACCCGAGTCTAAACACCCCTAACCTTACACTTATTAACCCCTAATCTGCCGCCCCCGCTATCGCTGACCCCTGCATATTATTATTAACCCCTAATCTGCCGCTCCGTAAACCGCCGCTACTTACATTATCCCTATGTACCCCTAATCTGCTGCCCTAACATCGCCGACCCCTATATTATATTTATTAACCCCTAATCTGCCCCCCACAACGTCGCCTCCACCTGCCTACACTTATTAACCCCTAATCTGCCGACCGGACCTGAGCGCTACTATAATAAAGTTATTAACCCCTAATCTGCCTCACTAACCCTGTAATAAATAGTATTAACCCCTAATCTGCCCTCCCTAACATCGCCGACACCTAACTTCAATTATTAACCCCTAATCTGCCGACCGGAGCTCACCGCTATTCTAATAAATGTATTAACCCCTAAAGCTAAGTCTCTTTTGCCTGTAAAAAAAAACATACAATACCCCCCCCCCCAACATTACAACCCACCACCCACATACCCCTAATATAACCCAAACCCCCCTTAAATAAACCTAACACTAAGCCCCTGAAGATCATCCTACCTTGTCTTCACCTCACCAGGTATCACCGATCCGTCCTGGCTCCAAAATCTTCATCCAACCCAAGCGGGGGTTGGCGATCCATCATCCGGTGGCTGAAGAGGTCCAGAAGAGGCTCCAAAGTCTTCATCCTATCCGGGAAGAAGAGGCGATCCGGACCGGCAACCATCTTGATCCAAGCGGCATCTTCTATCTTCATCCGATGACGACCGGCTCCATCCTGAAGACCTCCACCGCGGACCCATCTTCTTCCGGCGACGTCCAACTGAAGAATGACGGTTCCTTTAAGGGACGTCATCCAAGATTCTATCAGCCAATCGGAATTAAGGTAGGAATATTCTGATTGGCTGATGGAATCAGCCAATCAGAATCAAGTTCAATCCGATTGGCTGATCCAATCAGCCAATCAGATTGAGCTTGCATTCTATTGGCTGTTCCGATCAGCCAATAGAATGCGAGCTCAATCTGATTGGCTGATTGGATCAGTCAATCGGATTGAACTTGATTCTGATTGGCTGATTCCATCAGCCAATCAGAATATTCCTACCTTAATTCCGATTGGCTGATAGAATCCTATCAGCCAATCGGAATTCGAGGGACGCCATCTTGGATGACGTCCCTTAAAGGAACCGTCATTCTTCAGTTGGACGTCGCCGGAAGAAGATGGGTCCGCGGTGGAGGTCTTCAGGATGGAGCCGGTCGTCATCGGATGAATATAGAAGATGCCGCTTGGATCAAGATGGTTGCCGGTCCAGATCGCCTCTTCTTCCCGGATAGGATGAAGACTTTGGAGCCTCTTCTGGACCTCTTCAGCCACCGGATGATGGATCGCCAACCCCCGCTTGGGTTGGATGAAGATTTTGGAGCCAGGACAGATCGGTGATACCTGGTGAGGTGAAGACAAGGTACGATGATCTTCAGGGGCTTAGTGTTAAGTTTATTTAAGGGGGGTTTGGGTTAGATTAGGGGTATGTGGGTGGTGGGTTGTAATGTAGGGGGGGGGTATTGTATGTTTTTTTTTACAGGCAAAAGAGCTGAACTTCTTGGGGCATGCCCGCAAAGGGCCCTGTTCAGGGCTGGTAAGGTAAAAGAGCTTTTAACTTTAGTAATTTAGAATAGGGTAGGGCATTTTTTATTTTGGGGGGCTTTGTTGTTTTATTAGGGGGCTTAGAGTAGGTGTAATTAAATTAAAATTGTTGTAATATTTTTCTTATGTTTGTAAATATTTTTTTATTTTTTGTAACTTAGTTCTTTTTTATTTTTTGTACTTTAGCTAGTTTATTTAATTGTATTTATTTGTAGGAATTGTATTTAATTAATTTATTGATAGTGTAGTGTTAGGTTAATTGTAGGTAATTGTAGGTAGTTTATTTAATTAATTTATTGATAGTGTAGTGTTAGGTTTAATTGTAACTTAGGTTAGGATTTATTTTACAGGTAAATTTGTAATTATTTTAACTATTTTAGCTATTAAATAGTTCTTAACTATTTAATAGCTATTGTACCTGGTTAAAATAAATACAAAGTTACCTGTAAAATAAATATAAATCCTAAAATAGCTATAATATAATTATAATTTATATTGTAGCTATATTAGGATTTATTTTACAGGTAAGTATTTATCTTTAAATAGGAATAATTTATTTAATAAGAGTTAATTAATTTCGTTAGATGTAAATTATATTTAACTTAGGGGGGTGTTAGTGTTAGGGTTAGACTTAGCTTTAGGGGTTAATACATTTATCAGAATAGCGGTGAGCTCCGGTCGGCAGATTAGGGGTTAATAAGTGTAGGCAGGTGGAGGCGACGTTGTGGGGGGCAGATTAGGGGTTAATAAATATAATATAGGGGTCGGCGGTGTTAGGGGCAGCAGATTAGGGGTACATAAGGATAACGTAGGTGGCGGCGCTTTGCGGTCGGCAGATTAGGGGTTAATTATTGTAGGTAGCTGGCTGCGACGTTGTGGGGGGCAGATTAGGGGTTAATAAATATAATATAGGGGTCGGCGGTGTTAGGGGCAGCAGATTAGGGGTACATAAGGATAACATAGGTGGCGGTCGGCAGATTAGGGGTTAAAAAAAATTATTCGAGTGTCGGCGATGTGGGGGGACCTCGGTTTAGGGGTGCATAGGTAGTTTATGGGTGTTAGTGTACTTTAGAGCACAGTAGTTAAGAGCTTTATAAACCGGCGTTAGCCCAGAAAGCTCTTAACTACTGACTTTTTTCCTGCGGCTGGAGTTTTGTCGTTAGATGTCTAACGCTCACTTCAGAAACGACTCTAAATACCGGAGTTAGAAAGATCCCATTGAAAAGATAGGATACGCAATTTACGTAAGGGGATCTGCGGTATGGAAAAGTCGCGGATGAAAAGTGAGCGTTAGACCCTATTTTGAGTGACTCCAAATACCGGCGGTAGCCTAAAACCAGCGTTAGGAGCCTCTAACGCTGGTTTTCACGGCTAACGCCAAACTCCAAATCTAGGTCATTATTTTTATAAGATAGTGTTTATATGAGTGTGACTGTAATTGTGTAATGTGATTAGTGCAACTTTTTTTAAAGCACTATCCTCTTCTCAAGGCCTTCCGGAGCGCTAATGCAACAAGCTTAAAATACGATAGTGCTCTTGTGTTTACTTTGAAATTTCAATGCACTCAAAAAGTCAACAAAAGATATTTGCTCGCACAAACCAATTAGAGCACCACTTGTAATCTAGCCCTATATTTTTTCTGCATGCACCAATACGTTTTTGTTTCACATCACATTTAAAACAGTTGAACTGAAGTTCACCTGACCCTGTTTGTAAGTATGTAACTTTGGATTGTGCAAGCAAATGTTTTTGAGACCTTGCATTTTTTCAGGGACCTTCAGTTGCTAGAAATTTTTCAAATTTAAAGTAAATAGGTTGTTTTTTAATTATTAAGTACTAAAAAAATACATTTCCCTTTCTCTAAACTTTAAAAAATATTGGCGGGTTGTTAAGGGGTTAAAACAAATGATCATTTAAAATTAGCCCAAAGTACATATTTGTCACATAAAAGTCTTAACTAAGCTTACATAGTGCACATAGAACATGTAATTGTATGAGCCTATTCATTTTACATCTTTTCAAATATACTTCTGTTCTCAAATGTACTTTGTCCTCTTGGAATCTTTTGTTGAACAGTATACCTAGGTATGCTAACGAGCACCAATGCACTACTGGGAGCGGATGATTGATGGATACACATATATGCCTCTGGCTCACCAAATATATCCAGCTAGCTAGCAGTAGTGCCCTGCAGCTCTGTAGTTGAGTTTATCCATGCACTTAACCCCTTAGCAGGGATTGGGAACACAGGGTCAAATCCAAACCTTTACAAGTAAAGTATCTAAACATTTTCTACAGAAAATCACAATGAAACTCTGAGTATTTTTGTAGATAAATCATTTAGTATTTCTAAAGGATTTTAATCCTCCCCAAAGTTATATTCAAGCAACTTTGCACATTAGAGCTTAAAGCAGATTGTTATTGACAGAATTGTTGTAAAAAATATGTCTCAAAATATGTAAAATAATAAATCAATAGGTTCCCCATACAAAAATAACAGTAAAAACTGTCTTCTGTTGCAGACCAACATTACTGTTACTTATGGTGCTATTATGATGCCGTAGCTAAAAATATCATAAGTCATTTGGTATATATTTACTCAGGGCATTCTTCATTTTACAAAGACATTGTTGTTTAGCATAAACATGCTGTTAGTTAAGTTTAGAATATGGTTTGGTAAGGAAGCACATAATTATACAATATCAATTTTTTATTATGAGTTAGACATTTAACTTTCTGAAAAGCATTTATGTGTGGTATCTGCAAAGGATATTGTAAATAAACGAAAGAAGTTTGTCCTACACACGCTTTGTAGGGTTTTACTGTGTTCCCTGTTGCCAAGTTGTTAATTAAGTTTAGAAAGTTGCTCTAACCATATGTTGAAAGGGCTAGGAAGAGAATCACATTCCACAATGCTTTACATGACCAACCAGGCATAACTCAGATTCATTTGACTGATCCCATTATCACCAAAAGGCTCTTTTCAGAACCTCTGAACATTGACACATCACACCTGTCTTACGCTGTGTTGGAAACCTGTGGTTGAAATTTAAGTCTCTCTAACAGACTTTCCAATGAATCAGACATGTCATCAGAACACCAAGGCATTTGTTTTTAAGGTGAGGAACAAAAGAACTTAACATGAGATCATATCATATATTTTTCAAAGTAAACTAAGTGCTCAGGCTTATTCTAGATGCAGTTGTGTTGAGTTGTGCCAGAGTGCATTTTATTGTTAGCAATTAGCATAATGATTCAAATATGCATGACAGAGCCCAGTTCCGCCTTTGTTTATATACATTATCATTGTTATTTTTATCTTTATTTGTGAAGTGCCACCAAATTCTGTAGTGTTAGGTTCATGAGAAGGGGTACGCAATTACACAAATTTATGGTTAAAAAATAAATAAATATATATATATATATATATATATATATATATATATACTGTATATATACTGTATATATATATATATATATATATATATATATATATATATATCTCCAAGTACAAGCAAAGGGTTTTCCAGCCGTGAGTAAGATAAAAAAAAGAAAGTTTATTAGTATATTTTTAAAAACATATACAAAGCATTTAGGTAAAAAAGGGCATCAGATCAGGTATCACGCGTTTCAGCTCTGCTGAGCCATACTCATAGACCTCTGATCTGGTGCATTAACTGCACAGCTATATACACGTTATAGTGAGGTTAATTAAAAACACACTTGCCCAATTTAATTGCTGTCTGTTAACCCCTAATGTCACTACTAACCAGTTTGCGGTTTATTATTTGTATGGGGTACAAGAGAATGCGTGTATATGTTTACACAATCTTTTTGGGGCTTCCGGAGTCAAATGTAATGTGAGAAATAATAAATAATTAAATCTATCTGCCCATTATTCAGTGAATTTTGCCACTTTTTCTTTTCCATAAATATATATGTGTGTGGTCTGTGTGAAACTGGCAGTATAGTCTTGTCTGTTTTTAACGTCTTATTATTCTCTTTACACTTGGTGTAATTACAGGAAATTATTTTAAATAATCCAGAAACTCTAGTTGGAACTCATAATAAATATCAGGATTAAATTGTCCATTATGGGACTATATGACTAATACGTTCATTCCCAGAAATGTATGAGTTCAAACCTGGAGTTAAAACCATGGGGAATATTTGTTTTTAGGCGGAACATCCAATATACCTCTTTCTTGCTAAGTATATTGTCTAGGTCACCTCCTCTTGAGTCTAGAGTTATTTTTTCTACTACTGTCCACTTTAGTGATTTTGTGTTCCTATTATGTTCCTCTATAAAGTGCTTCGTTATGGGTAGGAGTTTGTCTTCTCTTTGTCTGCTTTTTTCTGTATCTACTGTGATACTAGATAAATGCTCTCTAATCCGGTTTCTTATTTCCCTTACCGTTTTACCGATATATTGAAGTTTACAGATGTTACACTCTATGAGATACACTACCCCTTTGTCTCTGCAGTTTAAGTGTCTATTTATCTGGAATGTTTCTCCAGTCTTCGTTGATTTAAAGGTGTTTCCTATGTCTGCGTGTTTACAGGCTTTACGGTCACTGTATTCACACTTGTAGAGTCCTTTAGATTGTAGCCAAGTTGTTCGTTTATTCGTTTTTAGGTTTGTGGGGAGACTATATTCCCTATCGTTTTGCCTCTCCTATATGAAAATAAACAATTTCTGTCTAGTATTTTTGCTAGGCGGTTGTCGGCCTTCAACATGGGTAAATGCTTTTTTATTATATTGCAGATTTGATTATACTGTGGCAAATATTGTGTGACAAATTTAATTCTATTAGTATCAAACCTAGGTTTCTTTTTTGGTTTTGTTTTAATCAGGTCTGCCTGTTCTTTTGTAGATACTGCCATGTGGGAATTTTTGATAGTTTGTTTATTGTAACCTCTATCTTTTAATTGTTTATCTAAGGTCTTAGCCTCTTTTAGGTAATCTGTTTCATTGGAACCATTTCTTTTTACTCTGATATGTTGGCCCTTTGCTATGGCCCTAAATGTTTCTTTAGGGTGATTACTCTTTGCATGCAGAAGTGCATTTTTAGATATTGTTTTTTTATATATAGTTGTCTCAATTGTGCTGCTAGTAATATTACCTCGTAACGTGAGGTCCAAATAGTTAATCTCTCTGTTATGTAGTTCATGTGTGAATTTGACTCCCATTCTGTTAGCTCCAATATATTTTAGAAAGTTCTCTATTGAGGTATCGTCCCCTTCCCATATTAGAATGAGGTCGTCGATAAATCTGTTATATAATTTGATGTGTTCCCTGAAGGGGTTTCCACCTGCATAGATGTGGCACAGCTCCCACCAACCCATAAATAGGTTGGCATACGTGGGGGCAAATTTGGCCCCCATAGCTGTGCCACATCTCTGCAGGTAGAACACCCCTCCATATGAAAAATAATTATGTGTCAGAAGGTATTCTATTATTTTCAACAGATATTCCTGAAAAGCCTCCTCTAGGTTACTACGTGTACGTAAAAAATATTTTACTGCTTCCAAGCCAAGTACATGTGGTATATTACTATAAAGTGACACAACGTCTAACGTTAGCCATCTACTTTTGGTAGTCCAAGTTACCTTCTTCAATTTCTGTATCAGATGTGTGGAATCCCTAAGATAACTGGTCAAGTCAAGAACTAGGGGTTGTAAAATGGAATCCACCCATTCTGATATAGGTTCCAATAGTGATCCCATCCCTGATACTATGGGGCGCCCCCGCACATTTTCCGTACTCTTGTGTACTTTCGGGAATATGTGAAATACCGGGGTTTTGGGTTGTTTGTTGATTAAATAATCATGTGTTGCTTTATTTAAAAAACTATATACAAAAATATATACAAAATATATACAAAAAGGTAACTGTGTATCTGAAGTGCACTAATGTAGCCACACAATTCAAATGGCTGGAGGAATATACTCAGCTCTGCGTCTTCTGCCATGGCACAATGGAGAGTAGGTGTGTGCAGGAGAAAGGTAAACCACAATGCAAGCTTGTGTGGATTCAGGCTTTTTTGACTGCAGTGCGCCTCTTCTTGGACTTGTGTATATATACATATATATACATATATATATATATAGATATATATATATATATATATATCACACCTTTACAGCAAGACCCACCATTAGTCACCTGCCTGGGTGCAATGATAAAGTACAATATCCAAACAAAAGATTGCAATCACAGGACTTCTTAAATGAGTGAATACATATATTTTTTAATGGAACGTTTTCGGGGATCTCGTCCCCTTGATGCTGACGAAGGGGACGAGATCCTCGAAAACGTTCCATTAAAAAATATATGTATTTACTCATTTAAGAAGTCCTGTGAGTGCAATATTTTGTTTGGATATATATATATATATATATATATATATATATATATATATATATATATATAGATATATACAGTATATAAGACGGAGGAAGACTGCACTCTCAGACTTGGGTCGGTACACATCCCATAACCCTGCAACATGCTCAGCCCTGGGTGCTATAGCACTCTCAGGAAGCTGTGCTGTCTCCAGAGTCACAGGCAGTTAACCCCAGACAAGCCTGGGTGCAATGCCCATAGGGCATTTAATACAACATACAGAGAAAGTCCAGCACTCACTTACAAGCTCTCAGGTAAGATTAAAAGCAAAACTGGAAGAGTTAGTTAACGCATCTGGCCAAATTGGACAATCCCAGGTACTACGTCAAGGTTTCTTCCAAAACCTGGGTCCCTAACACAGCCATACAAATGCAAGCTCTCAATCAAACAAACTGGGAACAAGTCAGGGTTCACAGACTTATGTAATCACTACTAGACTTATGCAATCACTACTAGACCAGAGCGGGAACGAGCTACTTTCATTTTAATGGCGCGACCGGGCACACAGTGTTGCAGAGATGCACTGTGTAAAATCCAGACCCGCTCAGTAGAGCAAGGAGAGGCGTTCTGGAAAAAGGAGCTTTTAGTTACAATTTCTCTGCAATCTAATAAAGTATAATGCTACCGGTAAGTTAATGTTATATAATTCTGCACTATGTACAGAATTATATAACATTAGTTTGTAAGTTTACTGCCCCTTTAAACAGACATTAAACCCAACATTTTTCTTTCATGATTCAAATAGAGCATTCAATATCAAACAACTTTTCAATTTACATCTATTATCTAATTTGCTTATTTCTCTTGGTATCCTTTGTTCAAACGCAGACCTAGGTATTCTCAGGAGCGGGGAGCTAGGTGATGATTGGTGGCTGCACATATATCCCTCTTTGTCATTGGCTTACCAATGTGTTCAGCTTTCTCCCAATAATGCATTGCTAAACTTTCAACAAAGAATACCAAGAGAATGAATAGGTATTCATAATAGAAGTAAATTAGAAAGTTGTTTAAAAATGTATGTTTTCTTTTTTTTTTTTTTTTTTTTTTTGTATGTTTTATCTAAATCATGAAATATATCTTTTGGTCCCTTTAATTTTAATTTTACTAAAATAAAAGAGTGAGGTAAATTGTTTAAAGGGACACTAAACCCAACTTTTTTCTTTCATGATTCTGATAGAGCATGCAATTTTAAGCAACTTTCTAATTTACTCCTATTATCAATTTTTCTTCATTCTCTTGCTATCTTTATTTGAAAAAGAAGGCATCTAAGCTTTTTTTTTTTGGTTCAGACTCTGGACAGCACTTTTTTATTGGTGGATGAATTTATCCATCAATCAGCTAATACAACCCAGTTTGTGCACCAAAAATGGTCCGGCATCTTAACTTACATTCTTGCATTTCAAATAAAGATACCAAGAGAATGAAGAAAATTTGATAATAGGAGTAAATTAGAAAGTTGCTTAAAATGTCATGCCCTATCTGAATCACAAAAGAAAAAAATTGGGTTCAGTGTTCCTTTAACCCCTTAACGACCAACGACGTATGGGGTATGTCCTGCAAAAAAATGCAGTTAATGACCAAGGACGTACCCCATACGTTGTTGGTCTTTGAAAGCAGTGGAAGCGATCCTGATCACTTCCAACTGCTTTCATGTTATAGCAGTGATGCCTCGATATTGAGGCATCCTGCTATAACATTTTTTAGCCGTCCGATGCAGAGAGAGCCACCCTGTGGCCCTCTCTGCATCGGCCATTGATGGCCATGTTCGTTGGTGGGTGGGAGCTTACCCAGGGAGGCGGGTGGGCGGCCATCGGTGGGAAGGGGGGCGGGATCGAGTGCGGGTGCGCGCGCGCGGGTGCGCGCACGTGAACTGGAGCGGGTGCGCGCGCGTGCACGGGAGCGGGGGCGCGCGCGCGCGGGTGGGAACCCTACACTATGGAACAATAATAGTACTCGGTGGGAGCACAAGGTTTTACTCGGTGGGAGTGAGGGTGGGCATTTAAAAAATGTTGAGCGATCTGGCAGGGGTTGGGGGGTTGGGGGTTGAGGGAGGGCAGCTACACTACAGAAAATAGTATGTTTTAAAAAATAAATAAAAAAAAACCATATTTGATTTCAAACTGGGCACTGGCAGACAGCTGCCAGTACCCAATATGGCGCAATAAGGCAGAGAGAGGGGGGTTAGAGAGCAGTTTGGGGGGGATCAGGGAGGTTGGGGGCTAAGGGAGGATACTACAGAACAGAATTATTATTTTTAAAAAAAAAAAACCCAAAAAAACCTCTTATTTTAGTACTGGCAGACTTACTGCCAGTACTTAAGATGGCGGGGACAATTGTGGGGTGGGGGAGGGAAGAGAGCTGTTTGGGAGGGATCTGGGGGTGTGATGTGTCATGTGGGAGGTTGATACCTACACTAAAGCTAAAATTAACCCTGCAAGCTCCCTAAAAGCTCCCTAATTAACCCCTTCACTGCTGGGCATTATACACGTATGGTGCGCAGCAGCATTTAGCTGCCTTCTAATTACCAAAAAGCAAAGCCAAAGCCATATATGTCTGCTATTTCTGAACAAAGGGGACCCCAGAGAAGCTTTTACAACCATTTATGCCATAATTGCACAAGCTGTTTGTAAATAATTTTAGTGAGAAACCTAAAATTGGGAAAATTTTACGTTTTATTTTTATTTGTTCGCATTTGGCGGTGAAATGGTAGCATGAAATATACCAAAATGGGCCTAGATCAATACTTTGGGTTGTCTACTACACTACACTAAAGCTAAAATTAAAACTACAAGCTCCCTACATGCTCCCTAATTAACCCCTTCACTGCTGGGCATAATACACGTGTGGTGCGCAGCGGCATTTAGCGGCCTTCTAAATACCAAAAAGCGATGCCAAAGATATATATGTCTGCTATTTTTGAACAAAGGGGATCCCAGAGAAACATTTACAACCATGTATGCCATAATTGCACAAGTTGTTTGTAAATAATTTCAATGAGAAACCTAAAGTTTGTGAAAACATTTGTGAAAAAGTGAACATTTTTTTTTATTTGATCGCATTTTGTAGTGAAATGGTGGCATGAAATATACCAAAATGGGCCTAGATCAATACTTTGGGATGTCTTCTAAAAAAATATATATACATGTCAAGGGATATTCAGGGATTCCAGACAGATATCAGGGTTCCAATGTAACTAGCGCTAATTTTGAAAAAAAGTGGTTTGGAAATAGCAAAGTGCTACTTGTATTTATTGCCCTATAACTTGCAAAAAAAGCAAAGAACATGTAAACATTGGGTATTTCTAAACTCAGGACAAAATTTAGAAACTATTTAGCATGGGTGTTTTTTGGTGGTTGTAGATGTGTAACAGGTTTTGGGGGTCAAAGTTAGAAAAACTGTGTTTTTTTCCATTTTTTCCTCATATTTTATAATTTTTTTATGGTAAATTATAAGATATGATGAAAATAATGGTATCTTTAGAAAGCCCATTTAATGGCGAGAAAAACGGTATATAATATGCGTGGGTACAGTAAATGAGTAACAGGATAATTACAGCTAAACACAAACACCGCAGAAATGTAAAAATAGCCTTGGTCCCAAACGGACAGAAAATGGAAAAGTGCTGTGGTCATTAAGGGGTTAAGTACTTTTGCAAAATATTTTGCTATTAAGCAAAATATTTTATTCAATGTTCACTAAAAGAAAAAAGAAGCTGAATACTGCATAGACATATTTTACTTTTGCCATTTTAATTCCCATTAGGTAAAATCAATATGTCATAAACCAAAGAATCAATTTGTAAATGATTAATACATTTGTTGTATGATACCTTAATTCAAGCAAGAAGCATATTAAAGTTTCAGTGTATTGATGTTTTATTGTTTCAATAAACATAAACTTATAAAAAAAAGAACATTTATAGTTCAGTAAAATAAATTACAAACACAAAGATTTTATTGTATTCATTGGTAAAACAAAATCTATATATTGCTGGTTAATTTCAAAACTGTATTTTTACAATACATGTTTAATCATTTCATTTTTCATGTTATCATGTGGAATATAGTAATCTAAATTATTAAAACATAACATTCATTTACAGCAGTCACCAAAACATTTATGTAACGGCAACCTTTAGTTTTATTTGTTAAACTAACCCATTGTATAGTGCTTTTTGAATATTGTACCTGGTTTAAAACATAGAAACATACATTTTGACATCAGATAAGAACCAAAAGGCCCATCAAGTCTGCCCATATTGCTTTAAAAATTGTAAATTGAATTTGTTTTTAGGATAATCTTAATCTGATTGGCAAATCACTCTTGAATCTGCTACCCCCTAAAACTTGAGATCTTGACTCTGCTTTAATGTAGTTTTTATAATTAAATAACTTAAAGGGACATTCAAGTCAAAAATAAACTTTGATGATTCAGAAAGAGCACACAATTTTAAGAATTTGTTGAGGCACAAGCTCACAGGGTATACCGTGTTGCCACCTGTCCCTTAAAATACAGAACAGTTATAAGTTACCCATGCTGCAGGGTGTGCAGGGAGGAATATGAATAGTGCTGTCCAGAAACACAATACATGTTCCTCCATGCACACCCTGCAGCATGTGTAACTCATAAGCGCCCAGGAAAACATGGCTGAGGTGGCAACCCTAGGTATACGTATATTAGTCTGTGACTGGCTGATGTCTGTCACATGGTACTAGGTGCTGGCAAATGGGAGAAGAAATTAATTTGGCAGAAAAAATGTACTGCTTTTGTGAAATTCATAGTAAGTGTTATTTCATTGTCTTTTTAATATGCAGTATTTAGTGTTCCTTTAATAAAATTTAAGGTCTCCATTATAACACCTCTCTGCATTTTCTCCTCACAACTTTACATAATACAGTATAAAGTGTTTTTTTATGTTTAAACCCAGTTCTTTTTTAATATAGAACTATACATACTGTAATATACAACAGTGTATATATTACAGTATGTATGTTTTGTTTTTTGTTATCACTATTATTTTGATTCCCCCAGCTCCTGGAGCATCAGCTCTTTAAAATGTTTGTATCATCTAAAAAAAAACACCTTCCCCCTGGAGCCCACTACCGATATCTCTGAGGATTATGTTAAAACAGGTCCAATAGCTGATCCTTGAGGAACACCACTAGTAACTCCTCCATCTTTGAATGTACTCCATTAACGTAAACACTATGCTGTTTATCCTTAAAAGGACATAATACTCATATGCTAAATCATTTCAAAGTGATGCTGCATAACTGTAAAAAGCTGACAGGAAAATATCACCTGAACATCTATATGTAAAATAGGAAGATATCTTAACTCACGATTTCCTCAGCTCACCAGAGTAAGTGCTGTGTAAAAAGTTATACTTTAGTTACTGCCCAGCTGCAGGTAAAAAAAAGAAGGAAGAAAGAAATGAACAGCAGCCAATCAACATCTGCAGTGCTGAGTTCATGAACTGTTTCACTGTGATCTCATGAGATTTCGCTTAACTCTCATGAGATTTCATAATAAACTTCCTTAAACTGAATATGCATGAGGCACGTTTCCTTGCAGGCCCCGGGACAGGTATACTGATTTGCTGCTTAAAGTCCTTTAAAGTGTGAATACTTAAGACATTTTGAGGTAAAATAGCTTTCATATTTTCAGAGATGTTCAGGTGATATTTTTTAGTCAGCTTTTAAAACTATGCTGCATCACTTTCACGTGTTTCAACATTTGGGTATCATGTCCCTTTAATCCAAAATTTTGCTCGATTAACAATTATTGTGTTTACTGTTTACAGCAGTGCAATTTTCGAATCAGCTTGTTATGTTGGGACAGTTTCAAATTGCTAAAATGTACTGTTCCACCCTAATCTATCAGTATAGTTACATGGTCAAAAATGTCAACAATACTGTATGACATAATCTTCCTAAAGAAAAAGAGCATGCTGACTTTGGTCTTTGGTGTTGTTTATTTTAATGCAAGACACAATTTTCCATTAACTTTCCATTCAAGTATAAACTGACAGACCTGTATTTAGCAAAATATTCCCTAAAGCGATGGTAAATTTCAGACTTTAAGAATGTTGCAATGAAAAATATATTAGTGTACAAGCAAAACCACATAACATTTAAAAAAAAAAAAAAAAAAGTATATATATATTTTATAATAAATTATTTATAATCCTACTTGGTATCTTCTATTCCTCAGCCCCCTTCATTTCCTCTTTTGGCTGGGCTGTTACATAAAGAGCAGTCCCACACATTTACATAGTCTTCCTAAGGGCTTTCAAAGGGCTGGACCTTAAGAGTGTCATATGACACACACACACTGGATGTTCATTGGAATTGTCATAAAAAAAAAAGAGTTCATCCCAGTGGGGCATTTTAAATATGTAATAGAAACATTACTATAGTTACTATACGCACAGATTTAACCCTTTTCAAGGACATATTAACAAAAAAAGGTACACATATGCTTTTTTAATGACAAAGATTATATATATGGCATTTAATAAGCTAAAATTTACCATCACTTTATCGCCCTATTTATTAAGAAATACTGCATTGAAAGATATCTGTGTAAAAAACAATTGGGCTAAAATGGGCTGCTCCCAGGTGGTGACTTGCCAAAAAACAAGCTGCTGAACATAGTTTTTTTTTGTGGTTAAGCACTTCTCTTTCTCTAAATATGTGTTATTTAAAGGAAAAAATGGAAGCAGGCACTGCTAGGTTAGAAAAAAATATAAAAAGATATCTTTATTGAGACACTTAGAACATGGTGTATTCCCAGACAGAGGGCAGACACATAGACAAGGTCAGTCTTACGCGTTTCGCACCCCCTAGTGGTGCTTATTCACAGTCTATGAATAAGCGCCACTAGGAGGCGCAAAATGCGTAAGACTGACCTTGTCTATGGCTGATACAGTCAACTTCTAGCTATGTTGGTGTTTGGACAAAAATGTCAAATTTGTAATCCATGGTGTATATAAAAAAAATATCAGCATTTTAACAATGCATTGCAAAAAAAAAAAAAAAAAAAAAATATATATATATATATATATATATATATAAAATGTAGGTTTTAAACACATTTAAACCTGCCTGTTTGTTTACAAAATGTGCAGGGGTTTGATACTGCAGAGTAAAACAGGGATACTTCCTTGAAAATCATGATACAAATAAAGAAAAAATAGCCAAGGTAAATTACTGTAAATGTATGCTGGATAAATTTTCTTTCTGTGCTAAACAACTTTGTGCTCGATTACGAGTGGAGCGCTAACAGTTACGTGTAAGCAAAAAGGGGTTTATCATGGGTAGTTGTAGACAACGGGTTTATCGATCTTATTACAAGTTGAAAATAAATGTGATCACTTGAGCACAGTTGAAGTTAACGTGTGTTGGCTTCGCTCAAACTTAGAGCTCTGGTTAACTGTTTCGCAATACTCAAATATGTGTCACAAAACACATCAAAAATACATTACAAAGTACAGTTAAACTCATAATAACACTATCTAATAAAAAATATTCTAAAAAAATGTTGTACAAAAAAGTTAGAAGAGCTCAAAGAAATTAGGTCTCAGGTATTAGAAGAAAAAGGCATGCAAAGGGCTTTAACATAGAGATACGTAGATATACATATCTAAATATAAATATGTTATGTATATATGTCTATGTGTACATATGTATTAATGTATTTATATGTATACAGTATATACATATGTGTACACGTATAGACATATATATATATATATATATATATATATATATATATATATACATAATAGTCATTTGCAGTTAAGTAGATGAAAACATGTAAAACTATATTTATGCAATATTCATTTTTAATAAAGAGTTATACTGTGTATTTACTGTAAATATTTCACATTTCAATGTTTTGCACATAGCAGATGTTCTAAGTATTTATAAATAGATATATATATATATAAATATATATATATATATATATCTGTATATGTCTATACCTATATATAATTTTATATATATATATATATATATATATATGTATAAATATGTATTGATATATTGTACCAAAATACCATCAGATATGTATGTAAAAACATGTATTTATGAATAAATATAACATACTCTTCTATGTGAAGAACATTGGAATGTGAAATATTCATATTTCCATGTCGGGTTAGCACACTCGAGAATATGCAATCGGGTTTGTAGTGTGTTAGGGTTTTTTTCCACTTTTTTACTCCATTGACTTCTATGGGTGGATAGGTTATCCCGCACAATATTCTAAGAATGGCTTTGTACGCTCGTTGGGTTAGCGCGCAAGAAAAAACTGCCTACTTTCAACTTGTAATTCAAGCGCTTCCCAACGCGTGTAAAAACTTACTTCTAGCGCAGTTAATGCTCCACTTGTAATTTGATCCTATATAGGGAATTTAGATGTATGTACCATGCACCTTTAAAATCAATTGATACATTACTTCTGCATTTTTATATTTCTTCTTTGTCATATCTGCTCTAAAATACAGATATAGTAATTTGGATACATAACTGTAGTGGAATATTCAAAGATATCAAGCTGATAAGCTACATGAACAGTATTTGAAACTTCAAATGATCATGGGAAAGAATGACTGAATATTTGTAATCCTTGATTTGAAATTTAGTCACACCACTGCTAAATTACTGTAATAGCTTTAAGGGACTATGACATTTTAAACAATATAAAAAATTGTTTTACCCCATATAAATTAGGAATATAATTTCACTTTGAATTATTAGAAAGACATATATAGATTTGTTTTTATGAAATGATAAAAAAGGCTACAAGTTCTCTAGTCATAAGAGCTGTTGCAAAAATGTCAGCTCCTGACAGCATATATTCATAGGCCTCTATTTATCAAGCTGTCAACCGCAAATATGCTGGAATTCTGCAGCGTATTTGTGGCGAGCCTGATTCGCCGTAGTTATTAAACCCTACAGATCGGCAAAAGTAGAATTTAATGACGTAACATACAATCCGCCGCACACAGTCCGACACAGATCGATGCTTACGTCACTCCAGATGTTCCGAACGCAAGCTCGGCACAATCTGACTACTTTTGGAAGTTATCAAAGAACTACCAGGTACGCTCGCCACTTTTCCGGCGCAGCGTACCTGGTTTTCAATCCGCCGCCCTGGAGGCGGCGGGTGCCATAGGAATCAATGGGAGTCTGACAGTAGCGAAAGCTCATGTTCGCTGCTGCCCGATATCCCATTGATTCCTATGGGAAATGTCTACACCTAACAGCCTAACATGTATCCCGAGTCTAAACACCCTAATTACAAGAACTAATCTTCAAGCCACCCGACGCGGAGCATCCTCTTCTTTCGACGACTCCCGAGGAATGAAGGTTCCTTTAAATGACATCATCCAAGATGGCGTCCCTTGAATTCCGATTGGCTGATAGGATTCTATCAGCCAATCAGAATTAAGGTAGGAGAAATCCTATTGGCTGATGCAATCAGCCAATAGGATTGAAGTTCAATCCTATTGGCTGAGCCAATCAGCCAAAAGGATTGAGCTCGCATTCTATTGGCTGATTGGAACAGCCAATAGAATGCAAGCTCAATTCTATTGGCTGATTGCATCAGCCAATAGGATTTTTCCTACCTTAATTCTGATTGGCTGATAGAATCCTATCAGCCAATCGGAATTCAAGGGACGCCATCTTGGATGACGTCATTTAAAGGAACCTTCATTCGTCGGGAGTCGTCGGAAGCAAAGAATGCTCTGCGTCGACTGGCTTGAAGATGGACCCGCTCCGCTCCGGATGGATGAAGATAGAAGATACCACCTGGATGAAGCCTTCTGCCCATCTGGAGGTCCTCTTCTGCCCGGATCGGATGAAGACTTCTGCCCCTCTGGAGGTCCACTTGTGCCCGGCTGGGTGAAGACGGCTCAAGGTAGGGTGATCTTCAAGGGGTTAGTGTTAGGTTTTATTAAGGGGGGATTGGGTGGGTTTTAGAGTAGGGTTGGGAGTGTGGGTGGTGGGTTTTAATGTTGGGGGGGTATTGTATTTTTTTTACAGGTAAAAGAGCTGATTACTTAAGGGCAATGCCCCGCAAAAAGCCCTTTTAAGGGCAGATTAGGGGTGTTTAGACTCGGGGTACATGTTAGGGTGTTAGGTGTAGACATTTCCCATAGGAATCAATGGGATATCGGGCAGCAGCGAACATGAGCTTTCGCTGCTGTCAGACTCCCATTGATTCCTATGGCATCCGCCACCTCCAGGGCGGCAGATTGAAAACCAGGTACGCTGGGCCGGAAAAGTGGCGAGCGTAACTTCCAAAAGTAGTCAGATTGTGCCGAACTTGCGTTCGGAACATCTGGAGTGACGTAAGCATCGATCTGTGCCGGACTGAGTCCGGCGGATCGTATGTTACGTCACTAAATTCTACTTTTGTAGGTCTGTAGGGTTTGATAACTACGGCGAATCAGGCTCGCCACAAATACGCTGCGGAATTCCAGCGTATTTGCGGTTGACAGCTTGATAAATTGAGGCCAATGGGACAGAAAGAGATAGTTTATTAGTTGAGCACGCCTCATCCCTGTCTTTAGTTCTTGCAAAATTAAACAACCAAATATTGGAAGTCACAGAATTAAATGTCTACCTTGTTTCATTAGGAAAATCCTTCTAAAGAACTGGAGATTAGAACTGCATTTGCCAATCATTTTAGAAGTTTACATTTACATCTCATTTTTAAAAGGAATAAAAACAAGATTGTTTTTTAAGCATATCTGACAGTGTTAATAAAAACCAATCCCAATTTTTATAAAATAAAACATTAAAGGGACATTCAGTTGGAAAAATTAAAAGCTTTATTTGTTGGAGCATTTTATTTCAACACTAGTGTCTTTGTAAAGAGGTTAAACACATATCTAAAAACCATCTTGTACATCAGTGTAAAAATAAAATGTTTAAATATTTTGGAACATTTCATTTCTTTGAATCATACACAGTAAACTGATTACCAACATTTTAAACGCAATACAAAATGTATAACCATTTTTTTCCTGCATTGAAGAAAAAAACAATTATTTTATTATGAACGTTTAAATCAACATTTAACTTGAATATGATTTTTTAACTTAAACAAACAGTTTATATAACCAATGGTTATTTTATCTCTCTACTGACACAAAGTGATATCAATGTTCTAAATGTTAAAGCCTATTTTTAAAAAATCAGGTCTTACCATTTTTGTCAGGAATGCAAGATCCATTGTTTTTCTTAAGAGAAGACATACTTCCAGATTGTGTGATATTAGTCAAGCTTATTTTTTCCAAATCTATTGGTAAATTTTGCCTCTCTTCATTTTCTGTCTCCCTGTGATAGAAGTAATTAAAATTGGATACAATTACAGGCACTGGGAGGGCAATTGTCAAGACACCTGCAATAGCACAGAGAGTACCAACTAGTTTTCCCCCCAATGTAATTGGACACATATCTCCATAACCAACAGTTGTCATTGTTACTACGGCCCACCAAAAACCATCAGGTATACTAACGAACTGTGACTGAGGTTCATCGACTTCTGCAAAATACACTGCACTTGAGAACAAAATAACCCCAATGAAAAGGAAAAATATTAGCAAACCTAGTTCTCTCATACTGGCTTTTAGAGTTTGCCCTAGAATCTGAAGACCCTTAGAATGTCTTGATAGTTTAAAAATTCTAAATACCCTAACAAGACGTACTATCCTTAGGATTGCTAAGGACATATTTTGTTGTACGTGGGGTTCTGTTTGCTGGACTAATTCGGTTATAAAAGTTACAAAATATGGAATGATGGATACAATGTCAATTATATTCATTATATTCTGAAAGAACTCAGATGTACTTGGACATACAATAAATCTGACAACCAGTTCAAATGAAAACCATATAATACAAGTAGTCTCTATCAAAAAAAATGGATCTGTGAAAGTGCTGAAATGCATTCTATTTTTTTCTGTTTCATTTCCTATACCTCTAAACATGTTAAAGTCTCTTTCTTCTCTAAATTCAGGTAGGGTCTCCAAGCAAAATATAAGTATAGAAATAATGATCACCAAAACAGAAACAAGTGCCATGCCTCTTGCTGCACTGGAACTTTCAGGATATTCAAAAAGTAACCAGAATTGTTTGTAATAGTCATTGTTTGGTAATGGAATTTCTGGCTCCTTTAAAAAACCTTCATCTTCTCTAAACTGATCCAGTGCTTCATTACCTAGCTCATAAAATAAAATTTCATCTGCAAAAACATCCAAAGGAACATTTGCAGGACGTCTTACTTTCCCACCAGATTGGTAATAATATAGTATCCCATCAAAACTTGGTCGATTCCGATCAAAAAAATATTCATTCCTCATGGAGTCAAAGTAATGGATTCGCTTTTGAGGATCTCCAAGGAGTGTGTGAGGGAATTCACTGAGTGTTTTAAGTTGGGTTTCAAATCGTAGGCCAGCTATATTAATAAAAATCCTCTGTTCTCCTTCTTCAATGTTCATTTGCTCAGTCATTACATTTTCATGACATTCCTTGGCAAATCTAGCAATATCCACTTCGTTGCTCACGTTCTTATTGATAAGGACTTTACAATTAGAATTTTCTTTAGGATTATCATCCAGTAATGTATTGGTACAAACACCGTCTTTGCAAAGTTCCTCTGAGTTTGCTAAAATGTCATCGTCGCCTACATCCATATTGTTAAAAAAAAAAAAAGGTAAACACAAGTGGAATTGTCTTCTTTCACATTTTAAGCAACGGCTCTATTTTCTGAAATAAAAAAAACATGAGGTTGAGTAAAACAGTATGTTGAATTTACAGATGAAATGCAAAATGTACCAATTCATATAAACCTTACTTTCATTATATATTAGTAGAACTGGGATTGGAGCACTCATACCCTCAGTTATGTGATCGTACTCAAAGGAAGCTGAGTTTGTTTAGATATATTGAACTCCCTTTTCCAGTAGCACAAAGTACAACACATACTTTGACATTCATATTACATGACAACTCTCTATTCTGTGAACAGATTTCCTTCATTGCTTTTTATGAAACAAAGATTCTTTCTATTAAGCTTGGCTAAAATTAGCATTTGCCAGCAGGTGACATAAAGACCAGAGAGCAGATATCTCTCTCTCAGTTCTTTTTCTCTTTCCTTTATTCATTCCTTCTTTTTCTCTTTCTTTCTTTCTTTCTCTCTATCTTTGCACATAAATAGACACAGACACACATACCAACTAAGAAATAATATTATAAAATGTTCTAATTGATTTACTTTCTGAACTGATTTGAATGGCACACTATCTGGTAATACATGTGGATGGTAAAACATGTTAACCTGAACATCTTCACACACCCAACATTTTTTTGACACTCTATACTTTTAATGGATAGTTCAGGGAGCACTAATAATGCTCATATTACAAGTGGTGAGTTAAGTGTTGGTTCTTTTGGAGACATGACGTAAAGGACCCCTGTACTAAGCGGCGGAAGAACAAGTATTTGATTCAACAGAGCACCAACTGCTCTTGGGTGAGAGAAGAGCCTGTCAATGACCCCAACGAAACAAGTTCAGAGTGATTAAGCTCTGCAAGCTCAGAGGCGGCAGAAAGGTTACAAAGCAGCTGTTTTAACTGGCATTAAGCAGTCGTGCAAGAAAATGTTAATGCTTGAAAATATGCATAGCAAAGCACATATAAATGTATATATATATATATATTTTTTTTTTTTTGTATATATATATATATATATATATATATATATATATATATATATAAATTAAAATAAAGTATTTCACTTATATCTATACATATTAAATATAAAATAAAGTTTATTATTGGGAAAAAAAATTAACACTGATTTAAAGGGATATGGTATATGACAAGGTTTCAGACTATTTCGGGCTCAAAGGTGTAGGTGTCCAGGTGTTTGAGTGTGTGTGTGTATATATACATATGTAGCTATGTGTATGTATATGTGCAGTGTTTTTAACTTATTTTTTAATACAAAACCATAGTACAAAATCTCTTGTGAGCTGCTGATGCAATGCTGAATACGGCGAGCGTATTGCTTGCCGTATTCAGCGAGGTCTGGCGGACCTGATCCGCACTGTCAGATCAGGTCCGCCAGACCTTAATAAATAGAGGTCATAGTATAGAGTGAGCACTACTTGCCAGAGTTGAAAGTAAGCTCTGATTTTAATTGTGAAGTTACCAGAAACCTATCACTTTCTGAACTGATTATGTAACTAATTTACAAATCTAGACAAGTCAGAAGAGTGGAGGATTATAGTGGAGGATTTTAAACTCACTTTTCGCCCCCCCATAATTTTAATTGTTGTTGTATTTCGCCCAGAAATCAACTTTACCCAGCAGTGATTCAACCTACTCCCAGCTGATGAGTGGCAATAACCATGAACAGCTGTCCTGGGATTGGTCTGAATCACTGTACTAACCCTAGCTAAGCTTAAAAGCTGTGTAATATGACAATGCTATGGTGTAAAGGGAAGTCTGCCTTATAAAGCAGGCTAAAAGTAAAAAAGTGAGTCATTGTGAACATCATTTGCATATCTTACCCAGAATCCTTTGCTGCATTGGAAACAATGTATTCAGTGAGTTTTTTGTGGGAAAAGCAAGTCTTCTGACTTGTCTAGATTTGTAAGTGGGTTACACAATGAGTTATATATATATATATATATATATATATATATATACACATATACAGTATATATAAATATATATATATCCAAACATATAAAAGTATTTCACACAAACACTCATATATATATATATATATATATATATATATATATATATATATATATATACAGTATATATATATATATATATATATAAATGTGTGTGTAATATTTATATATGTTTGTATACATATATATATATATAAATATATATATATATATATATATATATATATACTCACAAACATGTATAAGTATTACACACGTACACTATATATATATATATATATATATATATATATATATATATATACATATATATATATATACTATATAAAATATATATATTTATATTTATATAGCTTTGACATAGGGCTGTTGGGCTGGTCTACAATTTTTCCAGGGCTGCTTTTTATTCCCAGTCTGGCCCTGTTTTGAATATCATGTCCTTAATGTTAAAATGTAACCTAAGCGATCAGTTTTGTTGTCTGGGAAGTCCTGTATGAGCAGTAAAAATAACTTCACCAGGGCTTTCACTTTGGTAAATATTTCCAGCTTTAATGTGATTATCAAGTGGAAGGATTAACTGTGGACTTGGAATATGAGCATCAGCTTCCACTTTGCGCCCATCATTGAAAATATAGGGAACGTTAGTTTCAGTGAGTTTGCACAAACATGGTTATAATATTTCGTAAAACTTGGAACTTGTAATATGAGATCTAGCAGAAAAATTATTGCAACCTTGCGATCATGTTTGCGCTTCTTGCTGTAACAATAAAAAAATACAATTTGTAATTTGCCACAAATTATTTTGCTTCTTTTGCAATAAATACTTCTAACAATTCTGATTTTTCTTCTTTGACCAGAGTACAATTAAAACACAAGTTAATTTAAATCTATCAAGCAAAGGGGACCAGGAAAATGATTTCACCAGAACTTTTAGCAGCTCTTGATTTGAAACACCTTGTAAACTGCAAATAACAAAATTAAAATTATACAAAAATTATATATACTTTTTTTTGCACTATAGTGGTTTATTACTGAAAAATACTATATACATGTAAACAATTAGTTCAATTAACTTTAAACATTATCTATTACACTTTAAAGGGACATTAAACACTTTGAGATGATAATATAAAATGATAACTCAAATATATATATATATAAAAATACAATATACTTTTATTATTTGTTTTGTCCCCTTTTTATGTAATTCCATTCTGAAATTGTGAGCTTTTCAGTTCCTGTTAGAAATTGAAGTGCAGAACACTGTTATATTCCACACAGCTTTAGTAAACTATTTATAACTGTCCCTAATTGGCCACAGCAGAGAAGATAACCTAAGTTACAAAATGGCAGCTCCCATTGCTTTATAGACACAAAGGGGCCGATTTATCAATGTGTGGGCGGACATGATCCGCTGTATCATACATTGTCGGCATTTAGCATTGCACAAGCATTCCTTGTGAAATGCTTATGCAATGCCGCCCCCTGCAGATTTGCAGTCAATCTGCCGCTAGCAGAGGGTGTCAATCATCCTGATTGTATCAGATCGGGATGATTGCTGTCCGCCACCTCAGAGGTGGCAGACGAGTTAAGGAGCAGCGGTCTTATGACAGCTGCTTCTTAACTCCTGATTCTGGCAAGCCTGTAGGTTTGCGTGGAATAAGCAGCTTGACGGCTTCATAAATCGGCCCCCATAACTTTATACTAGTGATGTCGCGAACATAAAAATTTGGGTTCGCGAACGGCGGACGCGAATTTCCACAAATGTTCGTGAATGGGCAAACCGGGTAAACCGCCATAGACTTCAATAGGCAGGCGAATTTTAAAACCCACAGGGACTCTTTCTGGTCACAATAGTGATGGAAAAGTTGTTTCAAGGGGACAAACACCTGGACTGTGGCATGCCGGAGGGGGATCCATGGCAAAACTCCCATGGAAAATTACATAGTTGATGCAGAGTCTGGTTTTAATTCATAAAGGGTATAAATCACCTAACATTCCTAAATTGTTTGGAATAACGTGCTTTAAAACATCAGGTATGATGTTGTATCGATCAGGTAGTGTAAGGGTTACGCCCGCTTCACAGTGACAGACCAAACTCCCCGTTTTAAAGGGACAGTCTACACCAGAATTTTTATTGTTTTAAAAGATAGATAATCCCTTTATTACCCATTTCCCAGTTTTGCATAACTAACACATTTATAATAATATACTTTTAACCTCTGTGATTATCTTGTATCTAAGCCTCTGCAAACTGCCCCTTTTTTCAGTTCTTTTGACAGACTTGCAGTCTAGCCAATCAGTGCCAGCTCCCAGATAACTTCTCGTGCACGAGCACAGTGTTATCTATATGAAATACGTGAACTAACACCCTCTAGTGGTGAAAAACTGTTAAAATGCAATCTAAAAGAGGTGGGCTTCAAGGTCTAAGAAATTAGCATATGAACCTCCTAGGTTAAGCTTTCAACTAAGAATACCAAGAGAACAAAGCAAAATTGGTGATAAAAGTAAATTGGAAAATTCTTTAAAATTACATGCTCTATCTGAATCATGAAAGTTTGGCCTAGACTGTCCCTTTAACGCACCGCAAACAACCGCAAACAGTCCATTTGCACAACGGCAAACTCCCCATTTGCACAAGGTTGGATACCAAGCTAGCCATGTCCCGTTCCTTGTCCTCACTGATTTCATTGAAGGTCTCTTCCTCCACCCAGCCACGTACAACACCAAGGGTCCCCGAAAGGTGACAACAAGCCCCCTGGGACGCCTGCTGTGTTTGGTCTTCCACCTCCTCAAAGCTACCTTCCTCCTCTGACTCCTCTTCTTCAGACTCCTCTCTCTGTGTTGCCTCTCTCTGCATTATTATAAGGTGTGTTAAGTAGTACTATTCCTATCAGTTTAATCCCTGTTACATCCCCTATTTTAATTTATTTTGGAACTGCTGCATCCATTCCGACTTGCGGGAATTCGGTAACATTTCAGGCACTTTATGCTTTTACCGGGGGTCTAGTAGCGTGGACACCCAGTACAGGTCGTTCTCCTTCAGCCTTTTTATACGAGGGTCCCTCAACAGGCACGACAGCATGAAAGACCCCATTTGCACAAGGTTGGATGCCGAGCTACTCATGTCCCGTTCCTCATCCGCAGTGATCTCACTGAAGGTATGTTCTTCCCCCCAGCCACGTACAAACCCACGGGTACCAGATAGGTGACAACGAGCACCCTGGGATGCCTGTTGTGGTTGGTGTTCCTCCTCCTCCTCAAAGCCACATTCCTCCTCTGACGCCTCGTCCTCACAATCCTCTTCCAGCGTTGCTGCAGGTTCAGCAAGCGATGCTGATAAGGCTGTTTCTGGTGGTGATGGTGACCACAACTCTTCCTCTTCCTCTTCACGCTCATCTACGGCCTGATCCAGCACTCTTCGCAGGGCATGCTCCAGGAAGAAAACAAATGGTATGATGTCGCTGTTGGTGCCTTCGGTGCGACTGACTAGGTTTGTCACCTCCTCAAAAGGACGCATGAGCCTACAGGCATTGCGCATGAGCGTCCAGTAACGTGGCAAAAAAATTCCCAGCTCTGCAGAGGCTGTCCTAGCACCCCAGTAATACAAATACTTGTTAACGGCTTTTTCTTGTTGGATCAGGCGGTCGAAAATTAGGAGTGTTGAATTCCAACATGTCGGGCTGTCGCAAATCAAGTGCCTCACTGGCATGTTGTTTCGCCGCTGGATATCGGAAAAGTGCGCCATGGCCGTGTAGGAATGCCTGAAATGGCCACACACCTTCCTGGCCTGCTTCAGGACGTCCTGTAAGCTTGGGTACTTATGCACAAAGCGTTGTACGATCAGATTACACACATGTGCCATGCACGGCACATGTGTCAACTTGCCCAAATTCAATGCCGCCACCAAATTTCTTCCGTTGTCACAAACCACTTTGCCAATCTCCAGTTGGTGCGGAGTCAGCCACTGATCCACCTGTGTGTTCAGGGCGGACAGGAGTGCTGGTCCGATGTGACTCTCTGCTTTCAGGCAAGTCAACCCCAAGACGGCGTGACACTGCCGTATCCGGGATGCGGAATAGTACCGGGGGAGCTGGGGGGTGGCGTTGATGTGGAGCAAGATGCAGCAGCAGAAGACGACTCAGCTGAGGAGGTTATGGAAGAGGATGTAGAAGGAGGAGTAGAGGAGGTGGCAGCAGGCCTGCCTGCAAGTCGTGGCGGTGTCACCAACTCCTCTGCAGAGCCACGCATTCCATGCTTGGCAGCAATCAGCAGGTTTACCCAATGCGCAGTGTAGGTGATATACCTGCCCTGACCATGCTTTGCAGACCAGGTATCAGTGGTCAGATGGACCCTTGCCCCAACACTGTGTGCCAGACATGCCATTACTTCCTTTTGCACAATCGAGTACAGGTTGGGGATTGCTTTTTTATGCAAAGAAATTTCGGCCGCGTACCTTCCACTGCGGTGTCCCAATAGCTAAAACATTTTTGAACGCCTTAGACTCCACCAGCTTGTATGGTAAAAGTTGGTGGGCTAAGAGTTCAGTCAAGCCAGCTGTCAGATGCCGGGCAAGGGGGTGACTTTGTGACATTGGCTTCTTACGCTCAAACATGTCCTTGACAGACACCTGACTGTGGGAAGATGAGCAGGAACTGCTCAAGGCGAGACACGGAGTGGTGGATGGTTGAGAGGGGGCAAGGAGGACAGCAGTGGTTGACGTGGCTGAAGATGCTGGACCAGGAGGAGGATGGCAGCTTTGAGTTTGTGTGCTGCTTTTACTCATGTGTTGATCCCATAGGCGTTTGTGATGTGCGATCATGTGCCTTCGCAAAGCAGTTGTACCTAGGTGGGTGTTGGACTTCCCACGACTCAGTTTCTTTTGGCACAGGTTGCAAATGGCATCTCTGTTGTCAGAGGCAGACACACACAAAAATTGTCACTGCTGAGCTATGCAATGACGGCATTCTGGTGGTGGCAACAGCATGCCTTGATTGGCGTGCTGTCTGGCTGACCCCAGGTGCCGATGCATGCTGTCTGACGGTGCCACTAGCTCCTTGCGATGACCTCCCCCTCCTTCCAACTCGTTTCCTCCTCCTCTCTGTCTCTCCATCTGAACTTTCCCCCTCTTCTTCTTCTCTTCTAGCTTGCACCCACGTGACATCCACGGACGCATTGTCATCATCAACTGCTTTACTTTGTATTTGACAACTCAACAAAGGAAGCAGCAGCGGGTACAACATCATCATCATCACACCGTACGTCCATGTGTGTAATGCTGCCTGACTGAGACATATCCTTGTTATCTACATTCTCTGGCAATAATGGTTGCGCATCACTATCACTCATTTCTTCCAACTGATGTGTAAATAACTCCTCTGACAGATCAAGTGAAGCGGCTGTGGTGCTAGTGTTGGTGGTGGCGGCAGGCGGGTGAGTGGTAACTTGAGAGGTGCCCGAAGCTAAGCTGGAGGAGGATGGTGCATCAAGGTTCCGAGCGGAAGCTGTAGAAGATTGGGTGTCCTGTTTTAGCCAGTCAACTATGTCCTCAGAACTGTTTGAGTTCGGGGTACGTGGCATCTGAACACTGGGCATTATTCTAGGGCCAAAGGGAATCACAGCACCAAAAACACGACGGCCCCTGCGGGTGGCCTGCCTCTGCCTGTCATTTTTTTTTTTCGATTAGTGGTACTATGCGTGCAAGCTACTGTGAAACAGATATGAGTGGCACTGTGCACTGGCAGAAGTTGGCAGAGTAGACGCTGTAGGCCTGACACACATGCTTGCAGACAACTAACTGCTATTCAATCTATTACAGTCAAAAAAGTGTTGTTTTTTTTTAAATGTACACTACTGTTACACCAGATATGAGTTGCACTGGGGTGACACTGTGCCCTGGCAGGCAGGCACTGAAACGCACACGTGTGAAGGAAACTGACTGCTATTATTTAACACAGTCAAAAAAGTGTTGTTTTTTTAAAATGTACACTACTGTTACACCAGATATGAGTTGCAGTGGGGTGACACTGTGCCCTGGCAGGCAGGCACTGAAACACACACGTGTGAAGGAAACTGACTGCTATTATTTAACACAGTCAAAAAAGTGTTGTTTTTTTTAAATCTACACTACTGTTACACCATATATGAGTTGCACTGGGGTGACACTGTGCCCTGGCAGGCAGGCACTGAAACGCACACATGTGAAGGAAACTGACTGCTATTATTTAACACAGTCAAAAAGTGTTGTTTTTTTTTTTTTTAAATGTACACTACTTTTACACTAGATATGAGTTGCACTGGGGTGACACTGTGCCCTGGCAGGCAGGCACTGAAACGCATACGTGTGAAGGAAACTGACAGCTATTATTTAACACAGTCAAAAAAGTGTTGTTTTTTTAAAATGTACACTACTGTTACACCAGATATGAGTTGCACTGGGGTGACACTGTGCCCTGGCAGGCAGGCAGGCACTGAAACGCACACGTGTGAAGGAAACTGACTGCTATTATTTAACACAGTCAAAAAAGTGTTGTTTTTTTAAATGTACACTACTGTTACACCAGATATGAGTTGCACTGGGGTGACACTGTGCCCTGGCAGGCAGGCACTGAAACGCACACGTGTGAAGGAAACTGACTGCTATTATTTAACACAGTCAAAAAAGTGTTGTTTTTTTTTAAATCTGCACTAATGTTACACCAGATATGAGTGGTGGCACTGGGCAAGTGGGCACAGTATACGCTGTGAGCCTGACACACACGCTGGCAGGCAGGCAACTGCAATTATATTACACAGGAAAAATAAAAAAAAAAGCAGACTGATGTTCTAGCCCTAAAAAGGGCTTTGTGGGGTGCTGTCCTTACAGCAGAGATCAGATGAGTCCTTCAGGACTGTAGTGGACACTGAATACACTAGCCTAGCTATCGATTTCCCTATTCAATCAGCAGCAGCTACACTGTCCCTCCTCTCTCTAAGAATGCAGCTTCCAAATGAATCTAAAATGGATGCTGTCCAGGAGGTAGGAGGGTCTGGGAGGGAGGGTCTGCTGCTGATTGGCTGGAATGTGTCTGCTGACTGTGAGGTACAGGGTCAAAGTATTACTCAATGATGACGAATAGGGGGCGGATCGAACATCGCATATGTTCGCCCGCCGCAGCGAACGCGAACAAGCTATGTTCGCCGGGAACTATTCGCCGGCGAGCTATTCGAGACATCACTACTTTACACTTGTTTTGTCAATATTTCAACAGCTAATGAAACTTTAAAAAATACATTTACATGTTATCTCAGACTAATCTTGTCTTTTAATGCATCATTCTATCTAGCGTTTATTTAGGGTCAGATTATGAGTGGAGCGAGAGCGATAAAGAGTTTATCATGGGTGTTTGTGATCGCCGGGCTTATTGCTCCTATTACAAGTTGAAAGTAAATATGTCGCTGGAGCAAAATCAAGATTTACGATAGAATGATTACTGTGACTTCAGAGCTGTTGTTAACTGTTTCGCAAAACAAAATGTTGCACAAAACACATCAAAAATACATTACAAAGTATACTTTCTCTCATAATAATACTATCTAATAATAAAAAATAAAAAGATCAAATTTTATTGCACAAAAAAGTTATAAGGGTTCAAAAATATGAAGTCTCAGGTGTTAAAAAAAAGGCAGGCAAAGGGCTTTAACAATGAGATACATACATATACATGTCTAAATGTATGTACGTATTTTAATCTCAGACTTTTATCTCAACCATAATTGTAATGAATTTTGATTTAACCCTGAAATTAGCTTTACCTAAGCAGCAATCAGAAATCTATCTGCTACTGAAGAGTTCTAAAAAGAACGAAACAGGTTGCCTAGCAGTGGTTTCTGTATTGCTGCAATAACCCTATTAAAGGATCGCTGTGTTAAAACAGTATTTGAAGAAAAAATCTGAGATTTTGCATATCTAATTTGCATATCTTACCCAGAATCCTCTTGTGCATTGGTAACAGTGTACATGGAGTTTTACTGGGGAAAAGCAAGCGAACTTGCCTGGATGTGCTAATTTCCTATGCAAACATTTTGTATTGATTTACTTTTGAGACATGGAGGATTTTAATCTCAGACTTTTATCTCAACCACAATTTTAATGATTTTATATATATATATATATATATATATATATATATATACAGGCATACCGCAGAGATATTGAGGGTTTTGCTGAAGACCCAGTGAAGGCCCAGTGCATATAAAAGTTATATTTACACTATAATGTAGTCTATTAAGTGTGCAATAACATTACGTCTAGTACATACCTTAATTAAAAAATACTTTATTGCTAAAAAATGCCAATCATCATCTGAGACTTCAGTGAGTCATAATCGTTTTGCTAGTGGTGTGTATTTATGTGTATTCATGTGTATTTATATTTATATATGTGTATTTATGTGTATTCATGTATATTTATGTGTTTAAATGTGTATATATGTTGGAAAAATGGCGCTTATAAACTTGCTTGTCAGGGTTGCACACAATTTCAATTTGTAAAAAGAGCAATATCTGCAAAGCACAATAAAATAAGATATTCCTATGCACAAACATATATATTGACATGTGCATTTGTTTTGTTGCAAATGGATCTTTAAAGACGAAAACACAGATATTCATTTTGTTTTCATGAAATTAATATCTAAACAAATGCACTAAGTTTAAAGAAAAAAAATGTTTTCCCTGGGATCCGCAGCACTAAGCCTCCTATTAGCTCAGTTCTGGGCTCTGTGAAGAAGGGTCAGGATTAACGCGGCTGCCACAGCAGCCAATATCTGATCAGCCAATAAGATTTAAGCAGCTCTCATCCTATTGGCTCATTTGAATTTTTCAGCCAATAGGAATGCAAGATACCCCAATATAAAAGGGGTACCTTGCATTCAATTTTCAGTGTGTTGCCACCGAAGAGGACCACCACTCTAGATCTGCGCATCAGAAGACCGATTCGCACCTCCGGCAAGAAGATGGTTCCCCGATGGAAGAAGATGGATCCGCCTGGATGATGACTTTTCCCGTACTTCAGTAATGATGAGTACCTATTTTGGGTTTAGTGCTAGTTATTTTTTTTGTTTGTTTTTTGCAGTGTTTTTTTTTTTTTTTTTTTTTAAGATTAGGGCTTTTTTTAAAGGGCAGTAAAAGAGCTGATTGCCCTTTTAAGGGCAATGCCCATACAAATGCCCCTTTAGGGACAATGGTAGAATAGTTTTTTTTTTATTTAGATTATTTTTATTTTGGGGGTTGAGTGGGTGGGGGGTGTGTAATTTTAATGGGGGACTTTGTATATTTTTAGGAAAAAGAGCTGTTTTCTTTAGGGCAATGCCCTACAAAAGGCCATTTTAAGGGCTATTGGTAGTTTGTTGTTAGATTAGGGTTTTTTTATTTTGGGGTGACTTTTTTGTTTTTATGGGGGTATTAGATTAGAAATAACTTTTTTTATTTTGGATAATTATGTTTGCTATTTTTTTTTTAACCATAGCAATTTGTTATTTTTGGTAATGTTATTAATTTGAATTTTATCTGAAATGTTATTTTTTTTTATTTTGTGTAATTTTAGATTTTTAATATTTTCTGTAATGTTAATTTTTTTTGAAGTTTAAACTTAGGTTTTATTTTTTTCACAGGTAAGTTTTTATTTATTTTAAGGTAGTTAGCATATTGTAACTTTAATTTAAAGTTAGGGGGTGTTAGGTTTAGGGGTTAATAGTTTAATTTAGGTAGTAGCAATGTGGGGGGACAGTGGTTTAGGGGTTAGTAGCTTTATTTAGTATTGGTGATGTGGGGGATGGCGGTTTAGAGGTTAATACATTTATTTAATGTTGGCTATGTGGGGGGACAGCGGTTTAGGGGTTATTAAACAAGGGGTTTATGTTAGGGTGTTATGTTTTTGTTAAACTTTCTTTTCTCCGTAGACTTCAATGGGGAATGAGAAAATGCGGTAGCAATTTCGCAATCGCAGGTGCTTGGTTTTTTTACTACATTTTTTCTTCATTGATCTTTATGGGGGAACACGAGCACGAGCACGCAAAGTCAGAACTTTGTTTTTGTGCAGTATGTGGTTTACCACACCATACCGCACAACAAAAGAAGGTTTTAGGGTGACTTGTAATACCGGCGATATAGAAATAGCTATACAGCCCCATTTCAACACGCAACAGGTTTACCGCACAACTTGTAATCTTGCTCTTTTTTGCAAACAATATTAATTTTCAGGTAGACTGTCCCTTTAATCTTTTCTAAAGTTTTTTTTTTTAAAAATGCCTTCCATACCCTGCCCCCTGTATCATTTCCTGCCTTCATTCAATAACTCTCTCATATATAGTAGGTAGACACTGTAAACTTTTTTTTTTAATTGCATGCTCTAAAAGAATGATGCAAGTTTACATTTAATTTAGTTCTTATTTACCTTTAGTAGTTTGTCAACTTGGTGGTTTCTGGATTGCAGGTTGTTTTGCTGCATCTTTGTCGTCATCGTCCATTCTAAGTAAAATAAAAATGTTTTATACTCTTAAAAATATTACATTGAGATTTAAGTTATTAGAGACTCGTTGTTCAAGTCAACCTAAAGCAGCTTTCTCATGTTACACCTTGGTTAATGTCAACATGTACCAATGAGAGAAATACTCTGCTTCACTAGACAAATGTGATTGCTTATAGTCAATATTAAAGGGGTATTAAACCCAAAGTTTCCTTTCATAATTCAGATAGAACATACAATTTTAAGCAACTTTCCAATTTACTTGTATTTTCTAATTGGCTTCATTCTCTTGGTATTCTTTAATGAAAAGCATATCTAGGTTGGTTCAGGTGCAGTAATGTACCACTGGGAGCTAGCTGCTGATTGCTGGCTGCACATATATGCTTCTTGTCATTGGCTCACCCAATGTGTTCAGCTAACTCTTAGTGGTGCACTGCTGTTACTTCAACAAATGATACCAAGAGAATGAAGCAAATTGAATAAGATAATAAAATTGCTGAAAAGCATATCTAGATAGGCTTAGTAGCTGCTGATTTGTGGATGCACATAGATGCCTCGTGTTTAGGGATGGGCGAATGTTTCTAAAAATTCGAAATTTAAAACAAATTTTTATACATTTGTTGGTTCGAATCGAATTTCGAATGTTTATATAACATTCTAACATTTTATTTTCGATTTTTTTCAATAAAATTTGAAAATAATTGTTAGAATAATAGAATGTTTAGCTATGTATTCATTCAATTTTGAAATGTGACATTCAAATTCAAAATAGTATTTCTAGTCTACAACTGTGTTTAATAAATTCAATATTTGAATTTGAATGCTACATTCGAATGTCACATTCAAATTTGAAATAGTATTTCTAGTCTAATACTGTGTTTTAAATGTAATATTCAAATTCGAATGTGACATTTGAATTTGAATGTCACATTCGAATTCGAAATAGTATTTTTAGTCTAATACTGTGTTTTTTAAATGTAATATTCAAATTTGAATGTGACATTCAAATTTTAAATAGTATTTCTAGTTTACAACTATGTTTAATAAATGTGATATTCGATTAGAATGTGATATTAGATTTGAATGTGATATTCGATTTGAATGTGATATTCAAATTCGAAATAGTATTTCTAGTCTAATACTGTGTTTTATAAATGTAATATTCAAATTCAAATGTGATATTTGATTCGAATGTGATATTCGATTCGAATGTGACATTCAAATTTGAAATAGTGTTTCTAGTCTACAATTGTGTTTTATAAATGTAATATTCAAATTCAAAAGTAACATTCGAATTCGAATGTGACATTCGAAAACTGTAAATAACATTCAAAATCAAATTTTTAAGAATATTCATTCTTATCAACATTCTATTATGTAAATCGAATTTCTACAATAACATTAGTTCTAACATTCGAATTCAAATATAAACACATTCACCCATCCCTACTCGTGTGATTGGCTCACCCATGTGCTTTGCTATTTCTTCAGAAAAGGATATCTAAAAATGAAGCAAATTAGATAATACAAATAAATTGAAATGTTGTTTAAAATTGTATTTTCTAACTGAATCATGAAAGAAAAAAATTGGGTTTAGTGCACCTTTAAGTCATTTTAGCAATATTATGATGATCTTGTGCTGAATTACCATGTTCTTATTTAATACTTGAGGCCTCTATATAATATCCTATATAATAAAAGGCCAAGTGTGTTTGTCCGAAGCTGTCATGCGCAGTAGAGACTGCGCGCGAGGACAAACACACCTGGCCTTAGAGTCCCTACCTGAACAGCCGGTGCTGGTGAAAGTGGGCGTGGCCGGACGTGAGTGGCATGACTGGGGCATGATGGGGGCATGGCCGTGCGCGGTCACAAGTGAGAGGGATAGAGAGGAGAGAGATAGAAAGAGAAGGGGAGGGAGCTAGAAAGAGAGGGGGAGAGAACAAAATAGATGGGAAAGAGCAATAGAGGGGGGAGCAAAATAGATGGGATCAGAAAGAGCAAGAGAGGGGGGAGAGAGAGCAAAATAGAGGGAAGAGAGAGAGAGCAAAAGAGAGGGGGAGAGAGAAAATAAGAGGACGAAAGAGAGAGAGCAAAAGAGAGGGGGAAAGAGAGAAAAAGAGAGGTGGGAGAGAGTGCAAAAGAGAGGGGGGAGAGAGCGCAAAAGAGAGGGGGGAGAGAGCGCAAAAGAGAGGGGGGAGAGAGAGCAAAAGAGAGGGGAGAGAGCGCAAAAGAGAGGGGGGAGTGAGAGAGCACAAAAGAGAGGGGGGATAGAGAGAGCGCAAAATAGAGGGGGGAGAGAGCGCAAAAGAGAGGGGGAGAGAGAGAGCGGGCAAAAGAGAGGGGGGAGAGAGAGCACAAAAGAGAGGGGGAGAGAGACAGCACAAAAGAGAGGGGGAGAGAGAGAGCGTGCAAAAGAGAGGTGGAGAAAGAGCAAAAGAGATGGATGGGGAGAGAGACAGAGCAAAATAAAGGGATGGGGAGAGAGACAGAGCAAAAGAGAGGAATGGGGAGAGAGACAGAGCAAAAAAGAGGGATGGGAGAAAGAGAGCGCAAAAGAGAGTGGGGAGAGATCGCAAAAAAGAGAGGGGGAGAGAGAGAGCGCAAAAGATAGGGGGAGAGAGAGCGCAAAAGAGAGGGGGAGAGAGAGATTGCAAAAGAGAAGGGGACAGAGAGCGCAAAAGAGAGGGGGAGAGGGTGCGCAAAAGAGAAGGAGCGAGAGAGAGAGCGCAAAAGAGAGGGAGGGAGAGAGCGCAAAAGAGAGGGGGGAGAGAGAGCAAAAGAGAGGGGGGGAGAGATCAAAAGAGAGGGGAAGAGAGAGGGAGCAAAAACAGAGGGGAAAGAGCAAAAGAGAGGGGGGATAGAGAGAGCCAAAGAGAGGGGGTAGAGAGAGCAAAAGAGAGGTGGAGCGAGAGAGAGCACAAAAGAGGGGGGAGAGAGCAAAAGAGAGGGGGGGAGAGAGAGCAAAAGAGAGGGGGAGGGAGAGAGCGCAAGGGGTGGAACCGCTGTACTGCAAAAAATGGCCCGTGTGAACGGGCTTTAGGACTAGTACCTATATAAAGCACAATTCTAAAGTTCTGTAATAATGAGCTATATTGTCTATACTGCATGCTGGTAAAACTTCAAATCAGACAACAAAAATGTGATTTATTCATCTCCTTTTAGAGGTCTTCTGGTAGCTTACAATTTACCTTTTGGGCAAACCTGCTCTATAGAAATGGTTATGCATTAAACATTGAAATAAAATATATTGCATATTTTCAAAAGTATTGTTAATGTTTCTCTTAATTATGCTTTTAATATTTTACAGAAACCTCCAACGATTTAAAAATGTAATAAAGTTTTGCCAACAAACCCTTAACAGTTGGAAATGGTGTATTTTCTAACTGAATCATGAAAGAAAAAAATTGGGTTTAGTGCACCTTTAAGTCATTTTAGCAATATTATGATGATCTTGTGCTGAATTACCATGTTCTTATTTAATACTTGAGGCCTCTATATAATATCCTATATAATAAAAGGCCAAGTGTGTTTGTCCGAAGCTGTCATGCGCAGTAGAGACTGCGCGCGAGGACAAACACACCTGGCCTTAGAGTCCCTACCTGAACAGCCGGTGCTGGTGAAAGTGGGCGTGGCCGGACGTGAGTGGCATGACTGGGGCATGATGGGGGCATGGCCGTGCGCGGTCACAAGTGAGAGGGATAGAGGGGAGAGAGATAGAAAGAGAAGGGGAGGGAGCTAGAAAGAGAGGGGGAGAGAACAAAATAGATGGGAAAGAGCAATAGAGGGGGGAGCAAAATAGATGGGATCAGAAAGAGCAAGAGAGGGGGGAGAGAGAGCAAAATAGAGGGAAGAGAGAGAGAGCAAAAGAGAGGGGGAGAGAGAAAATAAGAGGACGAAAGAGAGAGAGCAAAAGAGAGGGGGAAAGAGAGAAAAAGAGAGGTGGGAGAGAGTGCAAAAGAGAGGGGGGAGAGAGCGCAAAAGAGAGGGGGGAGAGAGCGCAAAAGAGAGGGGGGAGAGAGAGCAAAAGAGAGGGGAGAGAGCGCAAAAGAGAGGGGGGAGTGAGAGAGCACAAAAGAGAGGGGGGATAGAGAGAGCGCAAAAGAGAGGGGGGAGAGAGCGCAAAAGAGAGGGGGAGAGAGAGAGCGTGCAAAAGAGAGGGGGGAGAGAGAGCACAAAAGAGAGGGGGAGAGAGACAGCACAAAAGAGAGGGGGAGAGAGAGAGCGTGCAAAAGAGAGGGGGAGAAAGAGCAAAAGAGATGGATGGGGAGAGAGACAGAGCAAAATAAAGGGATGGGGAGAGAGACAGAGCAAAAGAGAGGAATGGGGAGAGAGACAGAGCAAAAAAGAGGGATGGGAGAAAGAGAGCGCAAAAGAGAGTGGGGAGAGATCGCAAAAAAGAGAGGGGGAGAGAGAGAGCGCAAAAGATAGGGGGAGAGAGAGCGCAAAAGAGAGGGGGAGAGAGAGATTGCAAAAGAGAAGGGGACAGAGAGCGCAAAAGAGAGGGGGAGAGGGTGCGCAAAAGAGAAGGAGCGAGAGAGAGAGCGCAAAAGAGAGGGAGGGAGAGAGCGCAAAAGAGAGGGGGGAGAGAGAGCAAAAGAGAGGGGGGGGAGATCAAAAGAGAGGGGAAGAGAGAGGGAGCAAAAACAGAGGGGAAAGAGCAAAAGAGAGGGGGGATAGAGAGAGCCAAAGAGAGGGGGTAGAGAGAGCAAAAGAGAGGTGGAGCGAGAGAGAGCGCAAAAGAGGGGGGAGAGAGCAAAAGAGAGGGGGGAGAGAGAGCAAAAGAGAGGGGGAGGGAGAGAGCGCAAGGGGTGGAACCGCTGTACTGCAAAAAATGGCCCGTGTGAACGGGCTTTAGGACTAGTACCTATATAAAGCACAATTCTAAAGTTCTGTAATAATGAGCTATATTGTCTATACTGCATGCTGGTAAAACTTCAAATCAGACAACAAAAATGTGATTTATTCATCTCCTTTTAGAGGTCTTCTGGTAGCTTACAATTTACCTTTTTGGCAAACCTGCTCTATAGAAATGGTTATGCATTAAACATTGAAATAAAACATATTGCATATTTCAAAAGTATTGTTAATGTTTCTCTTAATTATGCTTTTAATATTTTACAGAAACCTCCAACGATTTAAAAATGTAATAAAGTTTTGCCAACAAACCCTTAACAGTTGGAAATGGTGTAATTTACACTCTGAGCCAGCAGATGGCACTGTAGATATATTCAATAGAGTTTAACATATACAGTATGTTGTGGATGTATGTATGCTATCATACGCAGAAACATTGTGTTAGGAACAAGTGTCTGGGAATACTGTAGCACGCAAATAGATATTTGCAATACCTTTGAACCATCTTTTCAACAGTACAAATGTTTACTTGATGACAGACCATGAAGAAAAATGTATTCCTCATATATATGTACTCTGCTACACACAAGGGATTCTTCCATACTTCGTACCACCTACGGCAACAAAAGATTTATAAATGTAATAAACAGTTATAACCAAAAAATAAATCCACTATATTAAGATCTAGAGACATCAGCCTATTAATTAAAGGGACAGTCTACACCAGAATTGTTATTGTTTAAAGCGATAGATAATCTCTTTATTACTCATTCCACAGTTTTGCATGACCAACACAGTTATATTAATATAATGTTTACCTCTGTGATTACCTTGTATCTAAGCCTCTGCAGACTACCCCTTATTTCAGTTCTTTTGACAGACTTGCATTTTAGCCAATCAGTGCCCTCTCATAAGTAACTCTACAGACGTGAACACAATGTTATCTATATGGCACACATGAACTAATGCCCTCTAGCTGTGAAAAAATGCATTGAAGTAAGAGGTGGACTTCAAGTGCATAGAAAATTAGCATATGAACCTACCTAGGTTTAGCTTTCTACTAAGAATACCAAGCGAACAAAGCAAATATGATGATAAAAATTAATTGAAAAGTTGTAAGCCCTATCTGACTCATGAAAGTTTAATTTTGACTAGACTGTCCCTTTAAAGCTACAAATCTATAGCCCTATCACAAACGACAAGCCTAATTTTTGCATTCATGCATTATTATTATTGCACAGGCAAAAAATGTGGTTTTGGAAAAAACATTTGCTTCATATTTTTCAAAATGATTGGTTCGGCCAAATTTCGCTCACATGTGTGTTTAGAATGGCTGAATATTGGTTTAGGATTCATTACCTTTTTTTCCAATAGGGACAGCAAATTTACAACTAATTTTAATAAAAACTCTACATTATAGAATTTGATCAGTTAAAAGAAACTATCTTTTACTGCCAACATGATATATAGGGGTCAATTACAATCCTTTGGAAAAGATTGTCTAATGTTTTTTTTTTATAATAAATGTTTTTATTGAGTTTTCCAATTTCTTGTGTACAAAACAAGTTATCTGGATACACATATACAAGCATCTTACAGTAAACATGAACATATGTATATTTGTGGAGCAACCAGTTCGCCCTAGAATGGTAGAGTATTGTGATTATTTACCGACCTCATATAAATGTAGCATCTGTAAGGTATATAATGACCTTGGTGTAAATTTAAGTAACATTAGTAGGGTCTATCTCCCACAGGAATATGACCTCTAGTATGAAATCTTTTTTTCCTAAGTAAGTATAATGCATTTTTTCTAACTTTAGGACCATGGTAACTTCTTTAATCCATTGTGTTAATGTTGGGATTTCTTGTTTCTTCCATAGCCTAGGGATTAGTCTTTTCGCACAGCTCAACATACAAGACAGTAGTTTTCTTCTATATGCACAGCCAAGGTTGGGTAGTTGATTCAGGAGAACTATAGTGGAGTTTAGTGTGAGATTGAGTTGTAATTTATTTTTTATATATGTAGTGATCTGGTCCCAGAACGGTTTCAGTTTGGGGCATGACCACCACACATGGGTCATGTTCCCTATTTCTCCGCATAGTCTCCAGCATAAAGGGGACGATGATGGAAAAATCTTGTTTAATCTATGTGGAGTGAGATACCACCTGGAGAGAATCTTATAATTAAGTTCTACTAAAGTGGATGAAATGGAGGATTTCCTAGTAGAGGAAAATGTGTAAGCCCATTGAGTGTCAGTAAATTCTAATTGCATCTCCCTTTCCCATTGCTTTGTGTAGGACGGTGTTGTTTTGGGAAACCTTTTACACAATATAGCATATATCAAAGAGACATGTGATCTTACTATGCTCGTAGTTGTACATAGTTTTTCAAATGGTGTAAAGGGTCTTAAGAGTTCGTGTTTTTGTGTATCTGTCATGACTGAATGTCGAGCTTGTAGATATAAATACCATTTGTCAAAAGGGGTCCCTATTTCCTCTTTTAATTCCTGTTGATTCCTGAACAAGCCCTCCCTTGTAAGTGTGTGTATTGGGACACTTGCGTGTGTAGGGGTAGAGTGCGTCAGGCCCTCTAATTGATCTGGAAAGAAGTAAGGATTTTGAAACAGGGGGGATAGGGGAGAGATTGTAGTTGAAAGGTTATTCTGTTCTTTAAGTGTTTTGTCCCAAATATCTAATGTGGCTTTTATTAAGATATTAGTCCCTACCTGATTTGGTCTATGTTTTTTCAATAGCCAGGGTAAAGTGGATAAATTTAGTATTCCTGTTAATTGAGATTCCATATGAACCCATGGTTTTGATGGACTGTTGTGGCACCAAGCTACAATTCGTGCTAATAGGGATGCTGTATAATAATTTCTAAGAATTGGGACACTCAGTCCCCCATCCTCTTTAGCTAGGTACAAGGTTTTTCTTGCCACTCTTGGTCTACTATGTGACCATATAAACGACTCTAGTAACTTTTGATGAGAATTAAAGAAGTGCTGGGGTAGATTAATAGGCAGCGTTTGAAACAAATAAAGGTATTTCGGTATGATAGACATTTTAATCGCATTTATACGGCCTATCCATGATAGGTGTCCCTGTTTGTGCCATGTGTTTAGTAGTTGACTAATTTCTAAGTATATAGGCACAAAGTTCTTTTCATATATCTCTGATGGCTTGTTTGGGATTATTGTCCCTAGGTATTTAACTGAGTGGACTACATCAAATTGTGTATGTGTAGTCAGATACTGGATAGATGGCCGGTTTAGATTGATGGGCATCAACATAGACTTATCCAAGTTAATTGAGAAATTTGAGACCTGTTTATATTCCTGGAAAGTTTGTAGTAATTGAGGTATTGAGGATTTAGGCTCTGTCAGTGTGAAAATTATGTCGTCTGCGAAGAGTAAACATTTCTGGGTGTGTGGGCCATATGTAAAGCCTTTGATTTCAGGGTGTGTCCTGACCATTGTCGCAAGAATTTCTACCGTTAAAATAAATAGTAGGGGCGAGAGGGGACATCCCTGCCTTGTACCATTCCTAATTGGAAAGGTATGTGACTGGGTGCTGTTGACTATCACTTTAGCAGAGGGGATTGAGTAGAGAGCTTTAATCCTATTTATGTAACTGTCGGGAAAGTTAAATTTCGTCAATGTCGCCCACATGAAGTCCCAGTCGACCCTGTCAAATGCCTTCTCGGCGTCTGTGGAAAGGAAAGTCATTGGGGTATTGTTGTCCGTCGCGTATTGTAATGTATGTAGTATTCTGGTGGTGTTGTCTTTTGCTTCTCGTCCTTGCACAAATCCTACTTGATCGGTATGGACAATTTGGGGTAGTATATTGTTTAGTCTGGTGGCTAGTAGTTTTGCATATATTTTCATGTCTATATTGATTAGGGAGATTGGGCGATAGTTTTGGACTTTGTCGTCTGCTTTTCCTGGTTTTGGGATTACGGTGATGGATGCTTCTAATAGTGGTTGAGAGAATTTTGAGCCCTTATCTATATCTTGGTATAGTGTTAAGAGATGTTTACTTAATTGGAAATTGTATAGTTGATAAAACTTAGATGTAAGGCCATTTGGGCCCGGTGCTTTCCCTATTGGCAGTTGTTTGATTGTATTCAGGACCTCTTGTAGAGTGATAGGGGAGGCTATTTTTTCCCTATCTGTCTCGGTCAATGTTGGAACCTGGACTCTGGAGAGATATTGTTGTATTAGTTCTAGTTTATTAGAGGTTTTGTGTGTATTTAGGTTATATAGAGATCGATAATAGTCTGCAAAACTGTCAGCTATACTTTCATTTTGGTTTTGAGGAATGCCATCTTGACCTCTGATCATACGGATATGGGTCCGTAATTTTTTCTTTTTTAACGATCTAGCTAACATTTTCCCAGCTTTATTATTCTCTATGAAGAATTTAGCTTTTGTGGTCAATGCTCTCATATGTGCATTGTGGATTAAGTGCTCGTTTAGCGCTTTTCTGGCTGCGTTTAAAACCACCAAGCGCTGGGGTGATTTTGGGTCTGATTTATGGGATATTTCTGCTTTTTTTAAGTCAGCTATAAGAGAGAGATATGTTGTGGACCTCTGTTTACGTAGTCTGTGTGTGTGTTGGATTATTTCTCCTCTAATGGTGCATTTAAATGCCTCCCAATTGTTAGTTGTCGATGTAGTCAGTGGGTCATTATGTAGGAAGAATTCCTCTGTGCGTTTGCCAATTGTCTCTACTACCATAGGATCAGTAAATATATTGTCGTTAAGTCTCCAGTTGTTTTGAGGTTTGGGTTTAGAATCCCATGTAAATGATGTGATAACCATACTATGGTCGGACCATGCGGTATGTGATATCTTTGAGTATTTAAGATTTGTCAACATATTTTGGGAACATAGAATATAGTCTATCCTAGAGTAGCTGCGTTGAGGACTGGAAAAGAATGTGAAATCTTTGGTCTCTGGGTGGACCAGTCTCCAGGTATCGAATAATGTGGGGATTTGGAGTATCTTATGGTTGGTTTTAATGTGTCTAATGGAGATGTAGGATTTCCCTGAAGATGTGTCAAGGGGGGGACAGATTGGGAAGTTCAAATCCCCGCCTAGTAGAATTGGTCCCTTTGCAATGTCTAGGAGGGATCTCGTGACTAGTCTAAAAAATGGGGGTGTGGGCTTGTTGGGTGCATAAATATTCACAATGGTGATAGGCCTATTGTACAATAATCCCACCAGGATCAGGATCCTACCTTCTTTGTCTCGGAAGCTGTCTAATAATTCAAAGGGAATTCCTTGTCTAATGGATATGCATACCCCATTTTTCCCATCTATGCCTGAACTAAAGTAATGATTGGTGTAGTATCTGTTTGTGATAGTGGGTTCTTTGCTTCGTCTGAAATGTGTTTCTTGGGACAATATGAAGTCTATTTTTTTCTTGAAAAAATCGTGATATGCTATAGATCGTTTTTCTGCGGACAGAAAGCCCTTGACATTTTGTGTTGCGATCTTAAACTCTCCTGAGGTGTACGTGTTGGTCATTTTTATCTGTGACATGAGTATAAATATTTATGTTCAAGTTGAGGGCGGAAAACTAATCCTGTTTGTTAGTTGCGTCAGTACAAGATGCTATTTGTCGAATGGAAATCAAGCTATGAACGTGTGTGTGTGTGTTAGTGGAGTGAGTGTGGTGGAGTTCGTGTAGTGTCTGAGCTTTACTATTTGCAATTGTGTAGTAGTAAATTAACTAAACAAACTAAAGTGAATATAACAATAAATTAAAAAAAAAATTGAGGAACAAATCACAGAATTAAGGCTGATAACCATAATCAATACTAGTTAGGTCATATTTCTTACCTGTGATATATAGGAACAAGAACTGGTAAACAAATTTAGGCTAACAGTCAACAATATAATAACATTGTAGAGTTTAAGGCTTAAAGGCATCTCTAACTTATAGATGAGATGATAAAACATGAAAAGTCTGTTAAGGAGTGATTACCTGGTTAACTTAGGTATATTTATGTCCACAGGTAATCATTCATTAGTCATTTTACCTGCTGGCTTTCTACTTGAAAGTTCCTGGGGGGTTGAGATTTAAAGTGTATAACTAGGGTCTACGGCTTTAATGCCATTCATCAATTGTTGGTGAAGTACTTCTATGTACGCAGCTGACATGCTGTGGTACATAAGCAAGGAGTCTTTGATCAACTCGTCTGTGTTTTCAGCGGATTTCATAATTGTCAGATGGGTCAGGTATTTGACGTTTTCGTGGAAGTCTTTTGGTTGAAGTTTGCCAATTTTTTCGTTGCCCTTTGGGAAGGTGCACATCTTCCTGATGGAGTTGTGGGGTCTCCGAACCACCCAGCGGCGGAGCGGTGATCCCCAGTTGTTTGCAGAATTGAGATGCGTTGAGTGGATCTTTGCATTCGTACCGCCGTCCTTCTTTCTGAACTATTAGGGACACTGGGAACCCCCACCTATAGGGGATCTTTAAGTTACGAAGATGTGAAGTCAGCTCATGATATGTTTTCCTCTGTTGAAGAGTGCGAAAGGAGAGATCTTGGAATATTTGGATCTTTGAGCCTTGATGTATTAGGTGAGTTTGTTTTCTAGTGAGAGATAAAATCGTCTCCTTGTCCTGGTAACTTAAGAAACATACTATAATGTCCCTGGGAGGCTGGTCGCCTTGTGGCTTTGGTCTTAGAGAACGGTGTGCTCTTTCTAAGGGGATGTGCCGGTCTTCTTCATGGTCTGATGAGAGTAGCATACCTTGGAACAAGCCCTGTAAGAAATCTTTTATCTCTGTACCTTGAACCTCTTCTGGAATGCCTCTAAATCTTAAATTACAACGTCTCGTTCTATTTTCAAGATCATCCAGTTTGTTTTCAAGGTCTTTTATGAGAGTGTTGTGCTGGTTCATCGTGTGGTTCATTTCTGCCATGTTGTTGCAGATGTCTTCATGATCTCCCTCTAGTGTTTCTACTCTGGCCCCCAAATCAGTGATGTCCTTTTTGAGGTCAGCACATTCCTGTTTGATACAGCATTTGACTTGATCTATCAGTGTGACTATCTCTTTAAGGGTGGCTGGTTGATCTGCCCCTCTGTCATTGCCCTGTTGTGGTGATTTTGGGGAGCTGGGCTGTGAATTGAACTGTTGTTCTGTGTCATCTTCCTCCCCTATAGAGTGTTGTGGGGATTTTTTCTTTTCTGAGCTTTTGAAGAAGTTTGAGACTGTGTTCTGAGAGGAGCTGTGCCCTTTTAGTTGTTTATCTGGCTTTGGCGGTTTGCGCAGAGCCATCTTGGTTTTTGGTCTGCGGTGGCTCTTATTTTATATAAATAGGGGGTGCCCGTATTGCGGTAAGAAGGCTTAGGTGAGGCCCTTATATGTAGCCCTGAGACAGCTTTGGTATTTTCCTATAAAGCAGCTAGGAGGCAGGTCTTCCGTGTCAATTTTGGGTGTAGAGCTAAGATCAGTGTTTATATATATATTATTTGCCCCTCGTGTGTATGGATATTGGTATTGTTTAATCGCCTCTTAGGTTGTGGAGTACGCTCATCATGGGTTTTAATTAATGCCCTGTGCTGAGGCTTGTGGGTCGCAATATTGTCAGCGCATCGCGCTGTGGCAGTCTGATTTCTAATGTTCCATACTCACGGTTTATTGCTGGAATCATGCCGTGTCGACATTTGGGGTCTCTCGGTTACATCTTGCAGGGGATAAGATCCCGATCGCCACTCTGCAGATTCTGTACGTAGCCAGCGGTATGCACGGCTTTTCAGCTTGTTAACTGTTGTCCGTTGTTATGTGGCTGTGGTTTGGCGCCTCTACTTGGGCCTTGCAAATTGCAGTGTCGGACTTTGCATAGACCGTTTTCCCATCTGTCCGATCAAACTAGCGCCATTAGTTCCTGGGGTCATTAGATGTTCGATGCACTATCGGATGGAAGTCTTGCTCGAAAATGACCTTTGTTTCTAAAGAAAGCCCTTTCTCTGTGTGAGGAGCTCTAGCAACTCGCAGCCATCTTAGATGCCTGCAGGCTCCGCCCTCTGTCTAATGTTTTTTTTTATACAAAATTCACCATTAAAGTCCATTTGGATTTGTGTAGTTAAGACATTTGATCAGCTTTTGATAAGCTTTTCTAGAGGTTGTAAGCTACCCTATAATGCACTGATTTGCCTGCCTTAACTTCCCAGGGCTTTGTGACTTTGTGATTTGCCTCTTTTTAGTAAAAGTGATTGAAAATGGCTGAATGTCCCCCCGTCTCCCACCTCTTTATGATAGGCTAAGGAGTAATTGGACAACATTTATTTCCATATTTGGTGGCAAATGGTACGAACAAATAAACAAATTAATTATTTTGATCAAGCAATCTTTAGTTCTTTGTTTGTCTTTTCCTATAATATTATTTGGTTGCTCATATATTGAAAGAATATAAATTCAAACTCCAAGTGCACATCTCTAGATATGAGCTAGGAGTTCCTACCAGCCCAGTTTCATCTATGAGGTTATGATGACTTGTAGCTCTTAGAATAAAAAAAAAATGTGCTTTAGAGTATATTAGTGAGCAACACTACACAAGTCGCTATAAAAGATTGTAGTTTCATACCACCTGTGATCAACTTTAACAAGTAAGATACAAGTACATAATAATGCATGGGATATTTTTATTTCATAGCTATGTAGACAGAGTTTTTGACCGTCACATTACTTTTATATTATAGTTCACATTAGATTACACACATAATAACACATGTAATCTCTTATCACAGCTTCAGGGCTGGTACCTTGCAGGTTGAAAACTCATGTGCTCTGGTATCTTGCTACCAAAGATGGTGTGAGTATATTGATTATCTAGATAACAAGTGTGCTCTGATTTCAACACACACACACACACACACATATATATATATATATATATATATATATATATATTTATACTGTGTATAAATATATATATATGTATATATATATACTTATATGTGTGTGTGTACATATGTATTTATATGTGTATTTATGTATTTATAGACATATAAACACATAAATACATTTTTATACCTGTATAGACATACTGTATTATAAAAGGCCAAGTATGTTTGTCCGATGCAGGGGTTTATAGGTACTGGCAGACAAATGATGTTAAAGGGGGTGGTTAGAGATGTTTGAGGGGGGATCAGGGAGGTCGGAGGGTTAGGGGGATCCTACACTGCAGAAAAACAAAGAGATAGAGGGAAAGAGAAAGAGCCATAGGTATAGATGGATATGTTTAGAGGGATACGGATAGAGGGATAGGATAGAAGGATAGAGATAAAGGGATAGTGATAGATGGATAGAGGGATAGTGATAGAGGGATAAGGATAGATATAGAGAAATAGATGGATAGAGGGATAGAGATAGAGGGATAGGGATATAGGGATGGATAGAGAGATAGGGATAGAGGGATAGGGACAGAGGGATAAAGACAGAGGTATAGATCGATAGAGGGATAGATGGATAGGGATATAGGGATACAGATAGCGGGATAGAGATAGACGGATATGGATAGAGAGATAGATGGATAGAGATATATGGAAAGGATAGAGGGATAGATTAATAGAGGGATTGGGATAGAGGGATAGGGATAGAAGGATAGAGATATATGGCTAGAGGGATAGATGGAGAGAGGGATTAGGACAGATATAGAGGGATAGAGATAGAGGGAAAGACGAATAGAGGGATAGGGATAGAGATAGAGGAAAAGGGGTAGATGGATAAAGGAATAGGTATATTTCTTTCCTTAAACAGCTTTAACACTAGTATATATTACATTGCATTAGAGCCCTTTGCAGATAGGTATATGAAAAAAATAAAATATTTATGCAATATTCATATTTAATTAAAGTTTTAACTATGTACTTAATGTAAATATTTCACATTCCATTATTCTGCAAATAGCAGAATATATTCTACGTACTTCTAAATAGATATTCATTTTTATATCTGTATATATATATATATATATATATATATATATACATTTATATATACCTATATATAATCATGTGTATATACTATATATATATATATATATATATATATATATATAGTGTGTAGGAAAATTGGCACACACCATCCAGACCAACTGCCTGGTGCACTGTTACATAAAGTAAATACAAAGTCCACAGTATACCAAACCTGGCTAGGGATAGATGGTGATACTGCAAAAAAGCAGACAACACAGGATGCAAGGCAAATTCAAAGTCTTTTTAATCCACAAGGTACAAGAAAAAGAGGGCCTTAACCCATAACGTTTCGGTTCAAGATTGAACCTTTCTCAAATGGAGGCCATAGTAGACATAACGAGTACCCACATAAACCCACCCTGATATACCCCACCTAATTACATAATGTGAAACATATGTCTGAAATAAATCATAACAAACATCACCCAACCGCTGATCACTGTCTGATTAGACTCGCTGCAAACACTGACGGCGCAACCGCGCCTGCCGATGACGTTATCGACTGCCCCCGATAAAAACATAGGTAGCTGTAGGGGAGTCATGGCAACGGTAAACAATAACCGTTAGTCAGCTAGCCAGGAGTCTGAAAGCAGATCAAGAGGGTGATCTAAAATAAAAACAATAACAATAACATGTCTATTGTTTCTGCCAGGGGATCTTTATTTCAGCCATTAGCTGAGTATATAGATTTTTTCTTACAGCCAGTAGTACAGTCCACTAGGTCATACCTGAGGGATTCTTTTGAATTCATTAATCTTTTGAAGACACTTGATATCAACAGAGATCTGGACTTACTCGTCACTATGGATGTAAATCTTTATACTGTGATTCCCAATAAACATGGGGTACAAATGGTGAAAGAACTATTGATCGGTAGAAAACATTACTCGGGTCCCCCCATCAAGTTCTTGTTGAATCTGATGGAGCTTTGCCTAGAAAAAAATTCTTTAGATTTAAGAATTAATTTTTTCTCCAGTGTTTGGGTACGGTGATGGGGTCGAGTATGGCCCCATCCTATGCCAACCTATATATGGCCCAATATGAGCAGCACAATATTTTTAATCCGCAGCACGGCTCCATAAGATTCTATCGTCGCTACATTGAAGATGTGTTTTTAATCTGGAGGGGTACATCTGAATCACTTATACAGTGGTTCAATGCGCTTAACTTACCATTAGGTTTAAAATGGAATGGGACAACCAGAAAATCCATTTCTTGGTTTTAGAAATATATATAAAGCTGACATGGGAGACAAAAGCATTTTACAGACCACATTCTATCATAAGGATACCGATAAAAATTCTATTCTCCACTATGACAGTTTCCATCCTTATACTCAAAGGAATGGTGTCGGTTCCTTGAAGCTCCTGAGGGTCATCAGGAAAAACACCGAAGGTTCCCATAAGGAAACCCAACTACAAGAGATGGCTCAAAAATTCCTACAACAAGGATACCCCCAATGTCTGATTGAACAACAATGTTTGGTTGCTGAACAACAAACACAAGAGAATCTTATTGTGAAGAAAGTGGAGAAGAAGGAAGCTCAACATTTGAATTTTGTGACCACCTTCACTCCGGGTTCGGAAGTGGTAGCAGCCAAGATCAAAGATAACTGGAAAATATTGGCTAAGGATGTGAGTTTACCCTTCTATGACCTACCTCCTCCTAGTATGGTCTATAAGAGATCCAAAGACCTATGAGATCTACTGGTGATTAACAACCTGGTGCATTGGTACGAACGTAAATCTTAGCTACCTAAGGCTAAACAAGGTTTTTACAGGTGTGGCAATTGTGTCACCTGTAACAGCATGATGACCAGTAATAGCTTTCACCATCCGTACACCAATAAGAAATATGTCATCAGACACAGGTTGACATGTACCTCTGAATTTGTAGTGTATGCTATCATTTCCCTGTGTTCCTTTTATTATATAGGGAAAACAGTGACTACCTTTAGAGAACTGCTGGTGAACCATAAATCAGCTATACGCCAAGCTATCAATAAAGGCAGCTCAGAACAGCCTGTTGCGAGACATTTTTTGCAAGCTGGACACTCTGTATCAATGCTGAGAACCATACTTAATGATCATTTCCCTTGCTTGAGATGTGGGGGTGATAGGGCATTAGCCCCACTATGGCTTGAAGCTAAATGGATCTATGATCTGGACACAGTTGCACCAAGGGGCCTCAATACTATGATAGAATTTGAATGCTGATACAAATGATACAACTACTTACGAGAACCTCTGGTAACCAAATATAAGTTTCTATCTACGCCTTGGGACTTGAAGCTCAGATTATAAAAATAGGATAAAAATATGTTAAAAACAATATGAATTCATTTTGTTTTGCATTCATTTTATAATGTTGGTATATATTAGCAATAGGCATGTTATTTTTATTGTTTTTATTTTAGATCGCCCTCTTGATCCGCTATCAGACGCCTGGCTAGCTTGATAACGGTTATTGTTTACCATTGCCATGACTCCTCTACAGCTACCTATGTTTTCATCAGCGGCGGTTGATGACGTCATCGGCAGGCGCGGTTGCGCCGTCAGTGTTTGCAGCGTGTCTAGTCAGACGGTGATCAGTGATTGGGTGATGTTTGTTATGATTTATTTCAGACATGTGTTTCACATTATGTAATTATGTGGGGAATATTAGGGTGGGTTTATGTGGGTACTCGTTATGTCTACTATGGCCTCCATTTAAGAAAGGTAACTCTTGAACTGAAATGTTATGGGTTAAGGCCCTCTTTTTCTCGTACCGTGTGGATTAAAAAGGCTTTGAATTTGCATTGCATCCTGTGTTGCCTGCTTTTTTGCAGTATCAACATCTATCCCTAGCCAGGTTTGGTATACTGTGGACTTTAAATATATATATATATGTTATGGTTAAAGTCAGAAATCCGGGTAATCCTAGGATTACCCGGGTATATCTGACATTACCCAAGTGGCTTTGGGTAAAGCTTGAAGTAATGTAATTCCCCCACCTACACAATTTTGTTGGCCTCTGCCTATGGAATTGAAGGAAGGTTCCCCGCTGATCCACTGGCATCCATCCCAAGTCAACCTTGGGGAATGGGGTTTACAAGGGGGGCTTCGTCCCCCTTGAACCCCCCAGTCGGAGGCAAAAAAGATAGTGAAGATGTGTGAATTGCAGTGCATTGTATGTATATGTTTTATGTGGTGACTCAATGCACTCTGAGGAAATTTTGGGGCCTATTTAATAAAGGTCTGTCGGACCTGATCCGACAGTGCAGATCAGGTCCGACTGACCTCGCTGAATGCGGAGAGCAATACGCTCTCCATATTCAGCATTGCACCTGCAGCTTTTGTAAGCTGCTGGTGCAACGCCGCCCCCTGCAGATTCACGGCCAATCGGCCGCCAGCAGGGGGTGCCAATCAGAGCAGGCAGACAGGTTATGGAGCAGCGGTCTTTGAACCGCTGCTTTATAACTGGTGTTTCTGGTGAGCCTGCAGGCTCGCCAGAAACACGGGCCCTCAAGCTCCTTCCGGAGCTTGATAAATGGGCACCCTATAATGTTACATTGGTTTTTACTCACAGCTGCTTGGTTAATGTCAGGGTTACCCGGGTAATGCTAGGATTTCCCAATTTTAGACTTTACCAGCAAAATATATATATTTATGCAAAAAAAAAATCATATATATAGAAATATGTATTTATGAATACATATAACATTTTCTGCTATGTGAAGAACATCGGATAGTAAAATATTAGCGCACTTGAGAATATGGTATTGTGTTTGTGCACGAGTAGGCTGGGTTAGCATGCGTATTACAAGTTGAAAGTAAATTGTATGCGCGTTAGCAAAATTTAATGCAAGCTAGATTCAGGTCTTCGTATATTGCGACAATGTTAACTTCTGCACCCCAAAGACTTCAATGGAGTGTACTGAGTTAAAAACCTAACTCGACAACTCTACAGTGCTAAACCCAAAGGTAGTAATGAATATTTTGCTTTTCAATATTCTTCCCATAGAAGGAAATGTTCTTTTTATTTTTAAATATATAATTCCATATATATATATATATACAGCACACCGAGAAAGTCCAGCACTCACTTACAAGCTCTCAGCTAAGATTAAAAGCAAAAATGGAAGAGTTAGTTAGCCGCATCTGGCCAAATGGGATAAATCCAGGTACCACGTCAAGGTCTCTTCCAAAACCTGAGTCCCTAAACAGCCACACAATGCAAGCTCTCAATCCAACAAACTGGGAACAAGTGAAGGGTGCACAGGCTTATGTAATCACCCTAGACATATACAAAACACGGAAGGGGACTGCACTCTCAGACCGGACCAGGTACACATCCCATGACCCTGAAACATACACAGCCCTGGGTGCACAATAGCACTCTCATGAAGCTGCAGTGTCCCCAGAGCCACAGGCAGTTAACCCCAGACAGGTATGGGTGCAAGGCCCATAGGGAAAATTACAAAACAAATTAATACAGCACACAGAGAAAGTCCAGTACTCACTTACAAGAGCTCAGCTAAGATTAAAAGCAAAAATGGAAGAGTTAGTTACCACATCTGGCCAAATGGGATAAACCCAGGTACCACATCAATGTCTCTTCCAAAACCTGAGTCCCTAAACAGCCACACAATGAAAGCTCTCAATCCAACAAACTTGGAACAAGTGAAGGGTGCACAGGCTTATGTAATCACCCTAGACATATACAAAACATGGAAGGGGACTGCACTCTCAGACCAGACCAGCTACACATCCCATGACCCTGCAACCGGCACAGCCCTGGGTGCACAATAGCACTCTCAGGAAGCTGCACTGTCCCCAGAGCAAAAGGAAGTTAACCCAAAACAGGTCTGGGTGCAAGGCCCATAGGGAAAATTACAAAACTAATTAATACAGCACACAGAGAAAGTCCAGCACTCATTTACAAGCTCTCAGCTAAGATTAAAAGCAAAAATGGAAGAGTTAGTTACCGCATCTGGCCAAATAGGATAAACCCAGGTACCAGATCAAGGTCTCTTCCAAAACCTGAGTCCCTAAACAGCCACACTATGCAAGCTCTCAATCCAACAAACTGGGAACAAGTGAAGGGTGAATAGGCTTATGTAATCACCCTAGACATATACAAAACACGGAAGGAGACTGCACTCTCAGAACGGACCAGCTACATATCCCATGACCCTGCAACCTGCACAGCCCTGGGTGCACAATAGAACTCTCAGGAAGCTGCACTGTCCCCAGAGCCACAGGCAGTTAACCCACGACAGGTCTGGGTGCAAGGCCCATAGGGAAAATTAGAAAACAAATTAATACAGCACACAGAGAAAGTCTAGCACTCACTTACAAGCTCTCAGCTAAGATTAAAAGCAAAAATGGAAGAGTTAGTTACCGCATCTGGCCAAATAGGATAAACCCAGGTACCACATCAAGGTCTCTTCCAAAACCTGAGTCCCTAAACAGTCACACAATGCAAGCTCTCAATCCAACAAACTGGGAACAAGTGAAGGGTGAATAGGCTTATGTAATCACCCTAGACATATACAAAACACGGAAGGGGACTGCACTCTCAGAACGGACCAGCTACACATCCCATGACCCTGCAACCTGCACAGCCCTGGGTGCCCAATAGAACTCTCAGGAAGCTGCACTGTCCCCAGAGCCACAGGCAGTTAAACCAAGACAGGTCTGGGTGCAAGGCCCATAGGGAAAATTACAAAACAAATTAATACAGCACACAGAGAAAGTCTAGCACTCACTTACAAGCTCTCAGCTAAGATTAAAAGCAAAAATGGAAGAGTTAGTTACCGCATCTGGCCAAATGGGATAAACCCAGGTACCATGTCAAGGTCTCTGATTACATAAACAAAGGGATTCTATGCAGGATATGGTAGATGTTGTAACAATATCAGTATAGATGTGACAAGAATAATACTCCCCTTATTTGTGAACTGCTCGCTGCCTTCTATCAGTCTCTCCCAAATGATTGTTTAGAAATGTAGATAGTGAATTAAGAGGAGCAGGTCCTAAAGAATTCTTTTTCTAGTGTTCCAGTTAAAGCTGAGGATAAAATAACTTTGTTTTGTGTCGATCAACACTTAATAATTGATGCAGTATACTTATTCCGAAAAATTCAGAGTCCAACTTGATCTGTTGTAGAACCTGATATTAGATGTGTGATATAGTTCTATCTGGTCCCCACTAATCTGGGCGTAGCTGAAAGTGCTAAAACTTTCACTGAGAAGTGTTGTATTCAAAAATGTAAATATTATGCAGTATACTCACTCCAAAATAATCGGAATCCAGCTCCTTGTAAGACAATTGAGAGTGTAGTGAAGTTTCTGTCTACTTTCCCATAGTGCAGATGTGATCCAAAATAATCGGAATCCAGCTCCTCACAGGATGAATGTAGCAATATTGTGACGATTCCAAAAAGCAGCAGCCAAATATTTGTTACAAAGCAAACATTTATTAAAACATGTCACAATGGACAGATAAAAAAGCTCTATAAATTTGCTCTACGCGTTTCAACGAAGAACTTGTCTTTCTCAAGAGCTGTAAAAATTAGGTGTGCTTTTTTATCTGTCCATTGTGACATGTTTTAATAAATGTTTGTTTTGTAACAAATATTTGGCTGCTGCTTTTTGGAATCGTCAAAATATTGCTACATTTATCCTGTGGGGAGCTGGATTCCGATTATTTCGGATTACATATGCACTATGGGAAAGTAGACAGAAACTTCACTACACTCTCAATTGTCTTACAAGGAGCTGGATTCCGATTATCTCGGAGTGAGTATACTGCATAATATTCATTTTTGAATACAACACTTCTCAGCAGGGGCGGTTCTATGCAGGGGCCCACAGGGGCCAGTGCCCCTGTAAAAATGTCCCTGGCCCCCTTGTGGCCCCCCTGAGCTGGCCACTGAACTGACTGAAAAATACCGGACAGGATCAAGGCTATTTATCTGCTTCCCTGTCCCTGAAACGCTGTCTAGTCAAAGTGTGGGGTTAACAATGTGAAAGTAACAAAGTAAAACTTGTGCCCCCTCCCCTTTCAGAGATGTGCTACAGTTCCCGGGTTGTTGTAGGTGGGGGCGGGCGTCTTACAGTTGCAGTCTGCAGACAAGAGTTCCAGAAGTGTCACTGGTTGGTTTTGCAGACGTTCTCTCTAGCCTGTACACTGCCAGAACAGAAGAGATGTAAGTCTGTTCTCTCACCTCCACAACTCTATAATGACTGCTGGAGTGTTTTCATTATTTTTCTAATGTATGTAAATAATTATTTGACATAATTTTCATTAAATGTGCTATATGAACTATGTAGCACTAGTTAAGTGCATAGTCTTCTTTTTTTATTTTATTTTTTTCTACTCAGTGTGTGTATGTTTGTGTATGTATATGTGTATGTATATATATATATATATATATATATATATATATATATATATATATATATATATATATATATATATATGTGTGTGTGTGTGTGTTAATGTGTATGGATTTGTGTGTGTGTATATATATATATATATATATATATATATATGTGTGTGTGTGTGTGTGTGTGTGTGTATGTACAGGGAGTGCAGAATTATTAGGCAAGTTGTATTTTTGAGGATTAATTTTATTATTGAACAACAACCATGTTCTCAATGAACCCAAAAAACTCATTAATATCAAAGCTGAATATTTTTGGAAGTAGTTTTTAGTTTGTTTTTAGTTTTAGCTATTTTAGGGGGATATCTGTGTGTGCAGGTGACTATTACTGTGCATAATTATTAGGCAACTTAACAAAAAAACAAATATATACCCATTTCAATTATTTATTTTTACCAGTGAAACCAATATAACATCTCAACATTCACAAATATACATTTCTGACATTCAAAAACAAAACAAAAACAAATCAGTGACCAATATAGCCACCTTTCTTTGCAAGGACACTCAAAAGCCTGCCATCCATGGATTCTGTCAGTGTTTTGATCTGTTCACCATCAACATTGCGTGCAGCAGCAACAACAGCCTCCCAGACACTGTTCAGAGAGGTGTACTGTTTTCCCTCCTTGTAAATCTCACATTTGATGATGGACCACAGGTTCTCAATGGGGTTCAGATCAGGTGAACAAGGAGGCCATGTCATTAGATTTTCTTCTTTTATACCTTTTCTTGCCAGCCACGCTGTGGAGTACTTGGACGCGTGCGATGAAGCATTGTCCTGCATGAAAATCATGTTTTTCTTGAAGGATGCAGACTTCTTCCTGTACCACTGCTTGAAGGTGTCTTCCAGAAACTGGCAGTAGGACTGGGAGTTGAGCTTGACTCCATCCTCAACCCGAAAAGGCCCCACAAGCTCATCTTTGATGATACCAGCCCAAACCAGTACTCCACCTCCACCTTGCTGGCGTCGGACTGGAGCACTCTGCCCTTTACCAATCCAGCCATGGTCCCATCCATCTGGCCCATCAAGACTCACTCTCATTTCATCAGTCCATAAAACCTTAGAAAAATCAGTCTTGAGATATTTCTTGGCCCAGTCTTGACGTTTCAGCTTGTGTGTCTTGTTCAGTGGTGGTCGTCTTTCAGCCTTTCTTACCTTGGCCATGTCTCTGAGTATTGCACACCTTGTGCTTTTGGGCACTCCAGTGATGTTGCAGCTCTGAAATATGGCCAAACTGGTGGCAAGTGGCATCTTGGCAGATGCACGCTTGACTTTTCTCAGTTCATGGGCAGTTATTTTGCGCCTTGGTTTTTCCACATGCTTCTTGCGACCCTGTTGACTATTTTGAATGAAACGCTTGATTGTTCGATGATCATGCTTCAGAAGCTTTGCAATTTTAAGAGTGCTGCATCCCTCTGCAAGATATCTCACTATTTTTGACTTTTCTGAGCCTGTCAAGTCCTTCTTTTGACCCATTTTGCCAAAGGAAAGGAAGTTGCCTAATAATTATGCACACCTGATATAGGGTGTTGATGTCATTAGACCACACCCCTTCTCATTACAGAGATGCACATCACCTAATATGCTTAATTGGTAGTAGGCTTTCGAGCCTATACAGCTTGGAGTAAGACAACATGCATAAAGAGGATGATGTGGTCAAAATACTCATTTGCCTAATAATTCTGCACTCCCTGTATGTGTGTGTTTATGTGTATATATATATATATATATATAAAGTGAAGTAATAGATCAGCACTCACCAACAGTAACAACCACTCAGTGCACGGCTAGGAATCCAAATAATGTACATTGCAGTAAGTATGAATCCGGTGTAGATCCAGGTTACCCACCGCTGACAGCCAGCACACGAGATGTAGCAAAACACCACTTTAATGTGTAAACAGCATAACGTTTCGGCCCCAAACAAGAGCCTTGGTCACATGCAGCAAGTCACAAACAGACAGGCATAGAAAATGACCCAGTACAGATACCTTAAATACCCCCACCCACCAATCACAAACATTGCACAAAAAACCGCCAAGTAACAAATAATGACATACAGCTGAACATATTAAATGGTTAAACTAGACCGGAACCGGCCTCACATTACCATTGCAGTACTACACAGAGCGATATTCACAATATAGCGTGTACCAAAGTAATAACGTAATGACGTCATCGCGCCGTACGTGCGTCACCTTGGTAACCTGATAGGACAACGGAGCTAACTCAACCCAATCAGAAGTGAGCAAACACGCTCAACTAAGCCCTAGCATAATCGTAACCATGGCAGCAACACAGAGGCATGATGTAGGTTATAGAATATAAACCATCAGAAACGAGCTATAAACTTTAGTTTGGCAAATGATTATACAAACATTTTAATTGATTATGTAGTAAGGAGGTAAACTTTAGAGTTATATGATCGCAAAACAAGGTCTATTAACTGTTAATATCTTGCACTGGTTTCTATGTACTGCACCGGGTTACAAATAATATAATGACACATATACATACAATGCAGTCAAAGCACTCAGGTATAACTAAAGTGCACTGTGGACGTAATACTGTATAAGAAGCAGTGTGGTAATGTTCACACCTGCAATACTGGTTGTGTATTTTATGCACAGTGAGCTTCGTAATGTTCCAATGTCTTAAAGCTGTGATTGCGGTATTGAGAGATATGTGCAGCAATATAACAGTATACAAAAAGTAGCACGGCTGTAAAGTAAGCCAAATAATCTCACCGCTCTCACCGCTGTGGGGACTCCACCTCCAGACTCCTGCTGTGGGGTAGGGAAATGCTCCTCAGATTCCCGAATATTGAAGCAATAGAAATGGAAAAAGATTTTACCTGTAGCAGGACATAACAAATCCGTAGGGCATTGGTGCAAGTAAAAGATAGACTTTATTGTAAGTCATACAAGAAATACAAGGTACAAACAAGCTCAGGAGTGAGCTGGAAACAATACTGATGTCAGTATTGTTTCCAGCTCACTCCTGAGCTTGTTTGTACCTTGTATTTCTTGTATGACTTACAATAAAGTCTATCTTTTACTTGCACCAATGCACTACGGATTTGTTATGTCCTGCTACAGGTAAAATCTTTTTCCATTTCTACAAATGATATAAGAACCGCACACGCCACCAGATTAGCCAATGACTGTAAAGTTTAGATGTGAGGAGAGGTGTGTGTCAACCGACCACAAGAGTGTGAGTTAGAAACGGTGCTATGATCACGAGATTAGTTTGCGATAAAAGGAACAGCCGTTCACTAAGAAATCTGTCTCTGAAGAAGAAGGAAAAATTACTAAACCTTTGAAACGCGTTAGACAGACCTTTACCGAAAAGGAGAACCGAATGATTTGCAATACCGGAAGCTCCGGTTTTCTTTTACTAAAGACTTTGCCTTTGCATCATCTGAGAGTGTAAAAGTCTATTACGGTGTATACAGAGAGGGACTTCCCTCTGTATACACTAACGGACCAAAAGTTATTGCAAATACCTCATATCATTGAGGTTTTTAAGTGTAAGCAGGCATTTGTGAGAGTGCGTATTTTCAGTAAATAAAGTGTGTTGTTTTTGAATACAGTATGACACTATTTGAGTCTCTTTTCTCTTGTATATATACGGCTGGAGAGCTCCACCATACTCCCAGAAGAACCATACTTGAAGAGGCAGAGGGAACACCAACTGAGGTCAATCCACTGAAGATTCTTATATACTCTAAGAGGAAAGCAGTTTTCCATAAGAGGAATCCTTTGCTGTGCGGATCACTTACCTCATAAGATTGAGGTTTGTTTTTGTAAGTTTGCATTTCTTACATACCCATCAACACTAGTGGGGCGTTCTATTCCAGTTTTACACAAACTTTTTTATACACCTTGTGTTTGTATATTAATATTCTTACCACATCTTTTTCCAAAATATTTGAAATATTTTTATATTTATTTGTTTGAGATTGTAATCATGTTTTAATATTAATTCAGCTTTTTTAAATATATATTAATAGACTCTGTGCAACCAGCTCTATCCAGTCCCTCCACATGTCCTCTTGTTCACCCATATTTTTTTAAGAAGGTGCCTACTGATAGAGAGAGGGGATACCTTCCTCTCTGTTTTCAATTTCCACTCTCCTTAAAGGGACAGCAGCTATTAGGTTGAGTTCTTATTGATTGGAGAATTTTTGCCTTCTAGTACATATATATATATATTTACTCATACTTGTAGCGCCCTAATATCTTTTTTGCTTCCTGTTTTTCCATATATATATATATATATATATATATATATATATATATATATATATATATATATATATATATATATATATATATATATGTGAATATCTATTTATAAATACATATTCCCCTATGTGAAGAACATTGGAATGTGAAATATTTACAGTAAATACACATTATAATACTTTATTAAATATAAATATGGTATAAATATGAGTTTACATCTTTTCATCTACTTAACTGCAAAGGTCTCCAATGCATACTGTATGTATATATATATATATATATATATATATATATATATATATATATATATATATATATATATACTTTTATATATATATACTTGTATGTATATATATATATATATATATATATATATATATGTGTGTATTTTTGTGTTAGCATGTGTTTCCATGTCTGTAAATACAGGGAGTGCAGAATTATTAGGCAAATGAGTATTTTGACCACATCATCCTCTTTATGCATGTTGTCTTACTCCAAGCTGTATAGGCTCGAAAGCCTACTACCAATTAAGCATATTAGGTGATGTGCATCTCTGTAATGAGAAGGGGTGTGGTCTAATGACATCAACACCCTATATCAGGTGTGCATAATTATTAGGCAACTTCCTTTCCTTTGGCAAAATGGGTCAAAAGAAGGACTTGACAGGCTCAGAAAAGTAAAAAATAGTGAGATATCTTGCAGAGGGATGCTGCACTCTTAAAATTGCAAAGCTTCTGAAGCGTGATCATCGAACAATCAAGCGTTTCATTCAAAATAGTCAACAGGGTCACAAGAAGCGTGTGGAAAAACCAAGGCGCAAAATAACTGCCCATGAACTGAGAAAAGTCAAGCGTGCAGCTGCCAAGATGCCACTTGCCACCAGTTTGGCCATATTTCAGAGCTGCAACATCACTGGAGTGCCCAAAAGCACAAGTTGTGCAATACTCAGAGACATGGCCAAGGTAAGAAAGGCTGAAAGACGACCACCACTGAACAAGACACACAAGCTGAAACGACAAGACTGGGCCAAGAAATATCTCAAGACTGATTTTTCTAAGGTTTTATGGACTGATGAAATGAGAGTGAGTCTTGATGGGCCAGATGGATTGGCCCGTGGCTGGATTGGTAAAGGGCAGAGAGCTCCAGTCCGACTCAGACGCCAGCAAGGTGGAGGTGGAGTACTGGTTTGGGCTGGTATCATCAAAGATGAGCTTGTGGGGCCTTTTCGGGTTGAGGATGGAGTCAAGCTCAGCTCCCAGTCCTACTGCCAGTTTCTGGAAGACACCTTCTTTAAGCAGTGGTACAGGAAGAAGTCTGCATCCTTCAAGAAAAACATGATTTTCATGCAGGACAATGCTCCATCACACGCGTCCAAGTACTCCACAGCGTGGCTGGCAAGAAAGGGTATAAAAGAAGAAAATCTAATGACATGGCCTCCTTGTTCACCTGATCTGAACCCCATTGAGAACCTGTGGTCCATCATCAAATGTGAGATTTACAAGGAGGGAAAACAGTAAACCTCTCTGAACAGTGTCTGGGAGGCTGTGGTTGCTGCTGCACGCAATGTTAATGGTGAACAGATCAAAACACTGACAGAATCCATGGATGGCAGGCTTTTGAGTGTCCTTGCAAAGAAAGGTTGCTATATTGGTCACTGATTTGTTTTTGTTTTGTTTTTGAATGTCAGAAATGTATTTTTGTGAATGTTGAGATGTTATATTGGTTTCACTGGTAAAAATAAATAATTGAAATGGGTATATATTTGTTTTTTGTTAAGTTGCCTAATAATTATGCACAGTAATAGTCACCTGCACACACAGATATCCCCCTAAAATAGCTATAACTAAAAACAAACTAAAAACTACTTCCAAAACTATTCAGCTTTGATATTAATGAGTTTTTTGGGTTCATTGAGAACATGGTTGTTGTTCAATAATAAAATTAATCCTCAAAAATACAACTTGCCTAATAATTCTGCACTCCCTGTACATATATAGACATATGAATACATAGATAAATATGTACACACATATAAACATATTTATATCCATACATATACATATTTAGACATGTATATGTTTGTATCTGTAGTCAAAGCCCTTTCCAGCCCTTTTTATTCTAACACTTTAAACCTAATATGTTTGAGCCCTTTTAAATGTTTAATGCAATATTCTTTTTAATCATTTTTAGTAGACAGTGTTATTATGAGTGTAACTTTACTGCACAATGTATTTTTCATGTGTTTTGTGAAACTTTTTAGTCGAGTGTAACAGTTACCCTGAGCTCTAAAGTCATGCTAACCTGAAGAGCATAAATTGCAATTGCGCTCATGTATTCGCATTTACTTTAATCTCGTAATATGTGTGCTCCTTCTGAAGCGCACAAACAGCCGCAATAAACCCTGTATTGCTTGTGCGCAGCAGTTAGTGTGAGACTCGTAATCTAGCCATTAGTATTAAGTGTTTTAGACATCTTTAGCAAAGTAGTAATTCGACTGTCTAGCCTGTTGTGTACCTTGATTTATTTCATTAAAAATGCATGTGTATATAGACACTCTGTGTATACTTTAGCTGTATTTTAGACATTCAGTAAAGGATGTAGAAACGTTTTAATTTATTAAGTAACACATTCTATCTGATAATTGCAAATGTGTTCTGTATCTTCTTATATGCATTGTATGAAATATATTAATCGAAACATAAGTTTAATAATCAGCTCAATTTTATAATATTAAAAACATTTATACACAATTGGAGCCAGATTACGAGGGAAGCGCAAATTAACGCTTCCCGCTCGAGCGTTAATTGCACTAGAAGTAAGCTTTTTGTGTTTGTTGGGTTGAGCTCATATTACAAGTTGAAAGTAAACTGTTTTCGATTTGCACTAACCCAAAAAGCGCAAAAAGATGAAGTTAGAATATTGCGTCCGTGTTCACATATTCTCCTATAGAAGTCAATGGGAAAAAAAAAGTGGAAAAAAATGACCACCATACTCTCATTTGCGCTAACACAACAGGAAAATGGGAATATTTCACATTCCAATGTCCTGCACATAGCGTAATATGTTCCATTTATTCATAAATACATATTTATACATATATTTGATGGTATTTTGGTAAAATATTTAACTATACCTATATATATATATATATATATATATATATATATATCTAGAGAGAGAGAGAGAGAGAGAGAGAGAGAGAGAGAGAGAGAGAGAGAGAGAGAGAGAGAGAGAGAGAGATGATTATGTATAGGCATAGATATATACGTTATACAGTAAATAGGAATATCTATTTATAAATACATAGAACATATTCTGCTCTGTGGAGAACATTGGAATGTGAAATATTTATGGTAAATACACAGTATAAAACTTTATGAAAAATTAATATTGCATAAAATGATTTAACATGTTTTCATCTATATATATTGTTATCTAGCAAATTCTGATTGTGCTTTAAATATTTCTGTGTATCTTTAACAAATTAGGATTATATTCTGTTTAACAATGTTAGTGTATCTTTTACAAATTGCATTGCACTTTGACAGGCTTATTTCACATAGAGACAATACAGTTTCAATAAGTGGGAAGGACAGGGGAGTTTCCAGGGTGTGTCTGAAGCTCTTTAGCAACTCACTATATACTCTAAACATTTAACAACTGCATGCCTCACTTATTTATCTCACCGGTTGTATGCAGACGTATGTTCAAAGCTTACACTTATTTAACTGACAGAAAAGTAATGCAACTAAACTAGAAGCAAATGTAAGTTAAATTGTAGTGAAAATATTTCAGTTTAATTTTTATTTGCTGCAAATAGAGAATTGCTTTAAAGTAACTTTAGATTTCTCCTTAGGTTACTCCACTTGATCTGATCCACATTTCATATACTGCAGATATAATTTAAGAACCTAGCATGCCATATAAGATATGATTGGTGGTTAAGGATTGAATAATAAACATTTATCCTGAACATACTGTTTCTAATAGTAAAATCCATAAACATATAGGTTTTAGCTTGGAGTCTAAGTTGTACACCAATCTATAGCCTTCCATGGGAGAAACTTTACATATGTGTTTAACAGATAAAAATGTATATGAACCATTAACTTACTTAAAGCATACAAATTAAAAACTAATCTATGGCATTCATTACAATCATATATGTATAAAGATGACTAGAAAATATCACATGAACATCTCTATGTAAAAAATGGAGATTGTTTACCTCCGTAGCCATATCCCATTCTAAAGGCACTTTAAGCATCCAATCAGGATGCATGCTCCAAGACTTGCAAAATACTGTGCATCTGGCATGCCCGCACATTAACTTTATTTCTCTAAAAAGTTTGACTAAGTTTACTATGAATTCTTTTGAGATTTCAGCGAAATCTCATGATAATACAGTAAAGTAGTGTGTGAATGCAGTGCTGATGACAGTAAAAAGAGTAGCTCCAAATCACAAAGCAATGTTTAAAATCTTCCTTTTTTACATATCGATGTTCAGATGATATTTTTTGTCAGCTTTTTACAGTTATGCTGCATCACTTTCATGTGATTTACCATGTGAGCATTATGTTACTTTAAGATAATTCTGTCCTGTGTAATCTGCATTACAATTTCTCTCTGTAACGTTTAACGGTCCTTAGTAGTCTGGAGAAGCTGACACACAAATGGGTTCTCCTTGAAGAAGTACTCTACTGAGTGAGGCAGGTGGTAATATAACTGTGCTACTTGCACTGCTGCAAACAAAAGCTAATTCCAATGAAATAACTTAAAATTAATAAAAGTTAAAAACTTCAATCTACCAAAGAGAATTAGATCTAGTCAAAAGCTATCAGCATGCTAAGTTTCATGAACATACATTCAGCCATGGCAGCTGTACTACTGACCAAAGATCCCAATTATTAATCAATGGAGCACTTTATTCTACATTAAATAACTTAAATAAGCATTGACTAATTTATCTGACATTTGGTATTTTTATAGTCTCTAGAAATAGCTACAACTTTGAAAATTTAAATTTAAACTTAAACTATAGCTGCCCGGTAAATCATACAATAAATTAGCCATCACTTTGTGACATTTTGCAGGGTCTGCATTTTGCACACTTAAAGGGACACTGTACCCAAAAATTGTCTTTCGTGATTCAGATTCAGCATGAAATTTTAAGCAACTTTCTAATTTACTCCTATTATCAAATTTTCTTCATTCTCTTGGTATCTTTATTTGAAATGCAAGAATGTAAGTTTAGATGCCGACCCATTTTTGGTGAACAACCTGGGTTGTCCTTGCTGATTGGTGGATAAATTCATCCACCAATAAAAACTGTCCCTAGTACTGAAACCAAAAAAAAAAGCTTAGATGCCTTCTTTTTCAAATAATGATAGCAAGAGAACGAAGAAAAATTGATAATAGGAGTAAATTAGAAAGTTGCTTAAAATTGCATGCTCTTTCTGAATTACAAAAGAAAAAATTTGGGTTCAGTGTCCCTTTAAGTATCTTTGGGGCAGCGGAAAAGCTACAGTAAATTACAATAAATGTAAGAAAAAAATATCTACAATACTGTTTTGTTACTACAGATATTTAAACATTACATTACATGGGGGATTACCTTTTGACTCTAATACACCTTTAAGATAAATTAGCATTAAATGAACTTTCCAACTCTAATAGACACCAGCTGGTAGACACCTCTCATTTTCTAGGGAGATCAACCTGGTACAATGAACAATAGCTTGTATGAAAAAAAGAAGTTAGCAAGTTACAAGCCTAATGATTCCTTTAATGACCTTTCACTTCTACTCTTTCACTATTTAAATTTTTAATGAAATTGTTCCTATGTTTCAGCTTTCTATGGAAATCAATCCATAGAATCAATGTGTAAGTGTATAGTGGTGACTATGAATTTTTTCATTTAGGCTCCTTGATAGTTCACAAGGGCAGGAACTTTGTAATGATTAACGTTAAAAAAAATGAATTGAATACCTTACTATCGCATAACTGTAAATGAGGCAGTGGCCCCACAAGTGACATTTCTCTAAGATATAGACATAGAACTTGTTAACTTTTATATATTTTACCCAGCAACCATTATACTATCCGCTTGTGCAACACAAGAGAACCCAATTTGTACCAATTACAGACGATACATCCTGTGACACTCTATAACATAGCATTATATATTATATCCTAGTTAATGTATATGGTTTTATTACAGTAAGGTTCATGTTTCTATGGTTTTGTAAGATATATCTGGACTACGATTTACTAAAAGGTTTTTCAGGACGATAAGTTTAAAATCAGCTGCTTTAAAGGGACATTAAACCCAAAAATTTTCTTTCATGATTCAGATGAAGAATACCATTTTAAACAACTTTCTAATTTACTTCTATTATCTAATTTGCTTCATTCTCTTGATATTCTTTCCTGAAAAGCTAATCTAGATAGGCTCAGTAGCTTCTGATTGGTGGCTGCACATAGATGCCTCATGTGATTGGCTCACCTATGTGCATTGCTATTTCTTTAATAAAAGATATCTAAAGAATGAAGCAAATTAGATAATAGAAGTAAATTGGAATGTTATTTAAAATTGTATTTTCTATCTGAATCATGAAAGAAATGTTTTGGGTTTAATGTCCCTTTAACCCAAGCTGAAATCACTGAGTCAGCTCTATACACTAGTAATTATTTACAGTGACTCTCTCCTTTAACCTTTACATATACTATGTAAGGTGCCTAACTGTGGTTTTAAGTTCACGTTTCCTATTTTTATTATTAACCCCAATAAAAGTTATATTTTATTTTTATTTTTATTCTCCCATTTTCTATGTAATGCATGTTATGCAAGTTGTAGTTTACAATTTACTTTCTTGCCCCCCAAGTGCTATATGTGTATTCTTTCTAAGAGTTGGTCCCTTTACCTCTCTTTATGCTCTTGTATAGTTGACATTTCTCTAAGGTTAACAATAAATTCCTTTATCACAGCAACTCATGACATATTAATTACATTTATTAATTTACATCATAAATATTTTGTTTAAAAACCATATGCATGCATTTTTGTTTATTATCTAATTTATGGGGATCGCTGTTATCATATACTTTTATGTTTAAATCTTTTTTTTATTGTCAGAGGATTTCACAGAACATATATAGGTCATTTCTTATTATGGAACAATCGTTCTACATCTAGCTAAAATATGATAAAGGTGAGGTAAACATATGATATTACAGTATATAGATTAGATGTCAGATTCTCCTCATAGGAGTGACCGATGCCTTGTCTGATCTTCGCTCAAGAGTTCTTCTTTTGTTGCTTCTTAGAGATTCTCTAGGCCTAATATTATCTATATCCTCCCTCCTAATCAAAAATGTTCCGAAATATATTAGCCTGTGAATAGTCACATTCTTATGCCTCAGGTAATGACTAACAGTATAATTTTTCAAAATTAAATTCAACTATTAACTGAACTTAAGCTGTAATCTTTGAGGTTTCTGTAAATTTCTTAGTAACAGCTTAGAGAAAAAACAGTAACAAAATTGAACATAAAATCAGAAATAGAAATAAAAAAAATAAAAAATAAACTAGGTTACCGAGTGGCTCCTTCTTGACTCTCTCTCCCAGGTCTTGTTGTCTATTCCTGCATCCTCTAGGTAGGAGAAGTCTATCTTACTCTAACTTATTTTATGTCTGTTCAGTGTCCAGTAAAACCAGATCTTTTCGAATTGTGTTTGTGTGTCCAGTATTTGTGAAGCGGATTCGTACATTCGGTGTGTTAGAGAGATCTTATTGAAAATCTCGTCCCAAGGGGGCGCTGAGGTCTTCCAGTGTTTTGCTATACAAGATCTTGCTACCGTACAAATGATTCTAATGAATGTGTTTATCTGTTTATTAAACTGGGGTAAAGGAATGTGTAGGAGGGCTTGTGATGGAGTTAACTGAATATTCTCATCTAAAATTGAGCTTAGCAGATTAGATGTTTTAGTCCAAATGTCTCTCACCCTCCCGCAATCCCACCACATGTGGCAATATGAGCCTACCTCCCCGCATCCTCTATAACAGGACCTATTATGATTGGGTGTCATGTGAGCTGTTTTCACTGGGGTGAGGTACCACCTGAACATTGTCTTGATAGTATTTTCTCTCAAGTCAGCACTTAGAAGTCCTTTGCAGGCTGAATTAAACGTATCATCCCACCATTGCTTATCTTTATTTATATCTAAATCTCTTTCCCAATTGAGAATCAAGTTAGATTTTGATGAATTGTTAGATGCTTGTATCTGTAGATATAGCTTAGAAATGGCTCCTTTCGGTCTATGTGTAGACTGAAGTAGGCTTTCTAGAGGTGTGGTTATATTAGCTTGGCGGTCTTTAATATATTTGTGGATTGCAGAGTTTACTTGAAGGTATTGGAACCAATGTAGTTTTATTGAATCTAATTGGGTTTGGATCTGAATGAAAGTCTTAGGTTTACCTCCACTCAGCCAATCTGCCACCCTATAGAGACCCTTATTGATCCATTTGTCTACTATATGTTGTGTCTCTCTGGGAAGCAAATATCTAATTGGATGTACTAATGTTTGTTTAGATAATAGATTCTGTCTTTTTGTTAAAAAGGCCCATGTTTCCATAGTATGTTGTGTGATCTTTAATCCTGGTTTGTCTATGAGACCTCTCCTAGTTTGTTTTTGCCAAAGTAAGTCGTCCGGATAAGGGGTGTCTCTGATCCCTGCCTCTAGGTTGGTCCAAATGACCCCTTCAACATTACTTCCCATTAGTGTGGTTTGTGCTAGTCTCGCTGCTCTGTAGTATTCTACTATGTTGGGTGTCCCGATTCCACCCAGGCTTCTATGTTTAGTTATCAGAGCAGTTGCTATGCGGGCTCCTTTATTCCCTCTAATGAAGATTACTAAGTTTCTTTGCAATTTATCTAAATCCTGTAATGGGACTTTTAAGGGTAGAGTTCTAAATAAGTATAGTATCTGTGGAAGAATTGACATTTTGACTGTTGCTAGTCTGCCTAACCATGATAAGGTGTGTGACTTCCATTTGCTCAAGTTTTTCTTTATCTCCTTAAATAGAGATTCATAATTGTATTTATATAATTGGTTAATTTGAGGTGTGAGGTGTATTCCTAAGTATTTGAGCGAGTGGGTGGCCCATCTTATCTCAAAGTTAATATCTATGATTTTTTTAGTATGTTGTGGGAGTCCTAGGGGTAATGCTTCACATTTATCTAGATTGATTTTATACCCTGATATTTGGGAAAAATGGTCCAGTAACTTGTATAGATTGGGTAAGGATGTGAGGGGTTTTGTTAGTGTCAAGAGAATATCGTCCGCAAAGAGTGTCAGTTTATATTCCCGGTCTTTGATCTTTACCCCTGTGATTTCTGGATCTAATCTAATTTTAGCCGCTAGGGGTTCTATGCAAATCGCGAAGAGCAGAGGTGACAGCGGGCATCCCTGCCTTGTACCATTTAGTATGGGAAAGCTCTTAGAATTATATCCTGATATAGATACCTGGGCTGAGGGGTTAGAATAGATTGCATTTAAGGTTTTAATAAAGGTCCCTTCAAATCCCATTTGTTGTAGCACTGCAAACATGTATCCTCAGTCTATTCTGTCGAATGCCTTCTCCGAAATCCAACGAGAGGAGCAGAGAAGGCACTCGGTCGTCACCCACGTAGTCTATAATGTTCAACAATCGTCGTACATTGTCTGGTGCTTCCCTGTCTTTTACAAAACCCACTTGGTCTGGGTGTATCAGCTTTGGGAGAATGTGTTTTAGTCTATTGGCCAGAATCTTTGTCAGTAATTTTAAGTCCTGATTAATAAGCGATATTAGTCTGAAGTTTGCACAAAATTTATGGTTTTTACCGGGTTTAGGGATCACTATTTTTTTAGCCTGTAACATGTCAGTTGGGATGGTGTGCCCCTCCATGATAAAATTACAAAGGTCTGTAATGTGGGGAATAAGAATATCTTTGAAAGCTTTATAATATTCCCCTGCAAACCCGTCAGGTCCCGCTGCCTTCCCTGTTTTGAGTTCCTTTATGACCTTCCCGACTTCCTCCCTCGTGATTGGGGCATTTAATGTGTTGTTGTCGTCTTTGGTGAGTAGGTACAAGTCTGCTTCTCTCAGAAACTCCTCTGTTTGGCATTTTAAGGTGTTTGAGTGTGTTACTTTTTTACCATCATATAGATTTCCGTAGAACTCTGCAAATGTGTCCGTTATATGTTGTGGGTGGGATACTGAGGTGCCGTTCGTCAGTGTAATAGAGGGAATGATAGATGCTCTACATCTCTCTTTAAGTTTGTGTGCTAAGTATCTATCGGGTTTATTCGCATGGATGTAGTATTGTGTGTTTAGTCTCTGAATTGCTCTGATTGATTGGTTATTTAGGATACTAGCCAGTTTTTCTCTTTTGGTTGTGATAGTAGAGAGGGTTTCCTTTTTTTGTGTTATTTTGTGTTGTATCTCTAATTCTGCGATTTCTTTGTGTAATTGTTCAAGCTGAGCTTTATGCTGCTTGTTGCTTTTGGATTTATCCTGGATGAGTAAACCTCTCATGTACACTTTGTGTGCTGCCCAGGGGGATATAGGGTTAGTCGTAGATTCTTTGTTCAATTCCCAGTATTCGGATAATAATTTGATATATTTATCTTTGTGTATAGGATTTTTTAAAAATGATGGGTCATATGTCCAAGTCCTGTGTCTTTGTGTATCTACAAATCCCTCCATGTATAAAGAGAGTATTGAGTGGTCTGACCACACACAAATCTGAATCGACGATGACTGTAAAAGTGGTTGTAAGACTTGACTAGTATAGATATAATCCAGTCTCGTGTATTGTTTATGGGCTGCTGAATAGAAAGTGGTGTCTTGGGTCTTGCCATATAGTGTGTACCACGAATCAAATAACGCATGTGGGGCTAGATTCTCTAGAATAGAGTTCACTAATCTATTGTGTCTGGATTGTTTAGCAGTGAGTTTAGTTTTATTTTCTACAAATTTGGTCATGGTTATGTTGAAGTCTCCTGCTAGAATAATTTTGTGTTGGGACCATTCAGTAAGCAGGTTAGATATATGGATGAAAAAGGAGTGTTGGTTATCGTTGGGAGCATATATATTACATAGGATGACATTAGTTTCCCCAAATTGGCCTTTAATTATAAGATAACGACCCTCTCTATCTGCTATAGTAGATTCATGTTTGAAAGCAAGACTAGTGTGGACCAAAATCGAGACCCCCCTTTTCTTAGATAATGTTGCGTGATAATGTTGTGTGAAGTCTCTTGCCCAGTATTTTGGGATTATGTCTCTAGTAAAGTGAGTCTCCTGGAGAAATAAGATATTGGCCCCCATACGGTGGTATTGGGTCATTGCTGTACGTCTTTTAATGTTAGTGTTTAACCCCCTCACATTATGAGATATGAGGTGTATTTTTGGAATCATGGGAATGTTGTTTTGTTGTGTGTGGCTTTTGTCAACCTAGATACGTAAGATGTTGATACATACAACCCCAGGGAGTCGCGTGGTTCCATCAGAAGGACCTTACTATGGCAGTCTGACCTGGGAGGAAGAGTAGACTCGGCAACCTTAAAAAACATAAAAAGTGAAAGTAAAATAAAACTATTAAAGAACATACAAAAATAACAACATGAACAATAATAGATTTTACATCTATTCATTAATTAACACTAATATCACCTCAGACTAGGTGATTAGAGCTGAGTAAAGGCGAAGTTTATACTATCATCTAAATTGTCAGCAGCATTAAAACAGGATGAAATTTAATCAAACATGGAATTTAAACAGGAGATAACTGTCTATAAGGCATCTCTGTTAAACTAGAGAAGATATATTTCGGGCCCTGTCTCTTTTCAAAGGTTATATCTTCGGTATTGGCCCCTTAAGATTTCCTTCCGGGAAGGAAATGAGATTATCAACCACCATTTAGCGGTTAAAGGGGTGAACTCTGGTCCTCCCTATATTAATGTCAGAATTTCAAAGTGTGACCTTTTGGGAAGCTATCTTGTATCAATTCTTGACTCTTTTCCGGTTTATTCTCGTCCATCCTGATCGCCCAGAAGTGCTTGGTGGAAGATGTGGCTGTTCTTCAATTGGTATATTTGGGGTCTCCATACCCAGGAGCTTACATGTGGGGGAGATGTCCTCAATTTCGTTTACTGTGATGGTTTTATTGTCCTTGAGAATGTGCAGGGTGAAAGGGAATCCCCATCTATATTTGATTTGATTTTTACGTAATATAGAGGTCAGGGGGCGCAGGGTGCTTCTTCTCTGTAGTGTACGGAGGCTTAGGTCCTGGAAGAATTGAATAACACTTCCTTTGAATTTGTAAGTTGGTTTGTCTCTAGATGCTTTGAGGATTTTTTCTTTTTCTTGGAAAAATGACAGTTTTATAATGACGTCTCTGGGGGGAGCATCTTCCTTAGGTCTTGCCCGTAACGCCCTATGGGCTCTTTCAATTGCAAATACTGATTCTTCAGATTCCCCTATGATATTTCTGAACAGGTGTTGTAGATATGTGTTGAGTTCAGGGGTAGTTATTGTTTCCGGAACCCCTTTCAGCCTAATGTTATTGCGGCATGACCTATTTTCTAGGTCATCGACCTTATCTTGTAGCTCATTAATGGCTTGTTGTTGTATCTGTAGGGTCTGAGAAGAGGCTTCTATTTCGGTTGTCACTGTATCTCTATGCTCCTCCAGAGCTTCCATTCTGCCTCCTAAATCTGTTATATCAGCTCGTATATCATTTAAGCTAGATGTGACAGCCGTATGCATGGAGTCAATCTTCCCCCAAAGTTTCTCAAAGTTTGCGGCTATGTCTAGCTTTGAAACTAGATCTTTAAAGTCTGCTTTTGTTAGCGGTGTTGTATCCTTAAGGGAAGATGACTCTGTTTCTGTATCTGAATCTCTTTCTGATTCCATGCTGTCTGGTTCAGTTATCTTGTTATGTCTTGAAGACTTGAAAAAAGTGCTCATATTTGACGTTTTATTTGTTTTATCCCCCTTAACCAGTTTTTTGTGTGACATATTAACTGTCTGTTTCCAGACCTGAAGTAGAGTACTGCAAAAGAGTGAATTGTGGGTAATCTTTTCTTTGGCGATAATCTCTCACTGATGTATGTGGAGCTGGTCACACAGTAAAAGAAAGAAAAAGAAATGTTTTTGGTGTTACAAAGAAAGTTAGATTGTTGGTCAGCGTCGTGCCCTGATAATGAATTTCTTTTCAAAGATCTTTGTTTTCCCCTTCTCTCCCCCGCTGTGTCTGTATAGCTTGTCAGGTCTGTATTCCAGTCATTTGCTCACCCCTTATTCTTAGGTGTATTTTGGAGTGCACTTCTTTCTCCCTGTTTCTTTGTCTAGAGACTGCTCCAGCCTAATTTACTTTCTCACAAGAGATAGCTTTCTGTTTCATTCCTAATTTATTATGAGATGCCCCATGTGAACTTGTTATGTGCCTTTGTGGGCTATCTATTTATACTCCTTATAGGCTAACAGGATGTGACAAAAAACAAAAAGATTGCTTTTCTTCCAACATATCTCAGATTATTTTATGTCCTTTAAGGTTGGGGTAAAGCTACAGAACCTTAATCTTCTCTCTATACTCTTGCCTCCTGCCTCGATCGTTAATGCTTTGGGCTGTTTACTTGCCCCCCGGTCTGTGTGCGTGGCGTTTGGACGTGGCCTACCTGCGTGGTGAAAGATAGTTGAATCGGCCTTGTCAGTCGGGTCGCTTGTAGCTGGAGTACTTTTGTACTCACTGTTTGTTGTTCGGACGACCGCTCTCTAGATATGCCGATATGCCACAGTATGGTGTTCAGCGTTAGCTCCGGGCGCCATTACTGCCAGGTGGATTAGTCTGTTTTCGGCGCGAACGCCCGGCATCCTTTAGAAGCGTTTCTGCTCAGCTTGTCACACACAACTGAGTTTTTGTTTAACACCTCGGCATCCAAGTACCTCTTGTACTCTTTAAAGCAGCTTGGGCTGTAAGTTAGGCTGTTTTGCTGACTTTTTTTAGTATTTGCAGCTCAGAGCTCACGGATCACACTTCCATCCTTGAGCTCAGTTAGGCTCCGCCTCCCGTTATCATATACTTTTAAAGGGACACTCAAGTCAAAATTAAACTTTCATGATTCAGATAGAGCAGGCAATTTGAAACAACTTTCCAATTTACATCCATTAACAAAATGCGCACAGTCTTTTTATATTTACACTTTTTGAGTCACCAGCTCCTTCTAAGCATGTGCAAGAAATTGCAGAATATACGTATATGCATTTGTGATTGGTTGATGGCTGTCACATGATATAGAGGGAGTGGAAATAGACATAACTTTAAAATTTGTCATAAAAAATCAACTACTCATTTGAAGTGCTTTAGCATTGTCTTTTTATCGTGTGTGTGTTCATTATGTAAATCTACTGTGTTTACTGGTCCTTTAACAATGTTATAAGCCTATGTCATATATCTCAGCTATTTCATGTCAAGTAAAGAAAGTTAGTAAGATCCTTAATTGAAAACAGTCCCTCACATTTATCAATAAGTAAGTTGTTAGTAAACCTACAATTATCTATCTATTTATCTATCTATCTTTCTAGCTCCTTATATGCATTCTTATATTTATTAAAACGTCCTTATATTTATTAATAACTGTCTGGTTAACCCATCATTATTTATGCAATAATAACTATGATTCAAATAATTTTAGAATCAGCAAATGTGCATTAATAAATATATATATGCAAACTACGTCTATATTCTCTAATATTAATTCTTATAAAATGATCAAGTAAGGGCTAGATTACAAGTGTAGCGATATTTAGCTCTCCCGCTCACGTGTTATCTTTACAGAGGTTACCTGTTTACATGTATCTGGTAGCGCTTATATTACAAGTTGAAAGTAAAAATGTTGTGCTTACACTAAACCCACTGCGTGCAAAAAGTTAACCACAGGATATCACATTCATGATATCACAATAGCACCATTGACTTCAATGGAGCAGTGAAGTAAAAAAAAAAAAACAACAGCTATACTAGCGCGCTAACCACTGTCACAATAAACCACGTACTCTAATAACCCCTAAACTGTAACATCCTCATATTCTTTTAACCCACTACATTATTTACCCCTTATTTGCAAACATCACCCATTGAAAACTACTCTGCTACACTATTAACCCCTAATCTTCCATAACCCCCATCACAATCAACCCCTCTACACTATTAACCCCTAATCTGCCACAACCCCCACCACAATAAGCCTCTAACCTATTCCCCCCTGAACTGCCACAATCCCCAAAGCAATAAGCTCTCTAACCTATTAACTCCTAAAACCTCACCACAATAAACTCTCACTGCAAAAAACCCTATCTATCTATCTATCTATCTATCCATAACCCCCATCACAAACAACCCCTCTACACTATTAACCCCTAAATTGCCACAACCCTCACTTAAGACCTCCTCAATTACAAACTACCATTAAAAAAAATTCCAAAAAATCTAAGAAAACATTACCAGTAAGAGCCCTATACTAAAACTAAAATACCCTAAAATACCCCCCTAAAAAACTATCTTCTTATCTTTAAAAAAAAAGCTAAGCTAGAAATCGCCCTTAAAAGGGCAAGTGATTATAACTCTTTAGAAAAACAAGTGATTAAGCTCTTTTGCAAAAAATGATTAAGATCTTTTGCCAAAAAAAAAACCTATACTAAACCTACCTCTATGCTAAACCCCTAATTTTTACTTACCTTCTTCAATCTGGCTCATTTGGGGTACAGTGGCGGGTCCATGGCATCAGCTGTCTTTTGGCAGTAGACCCCTGACAGCGCTCAACAGTAAACTTGGGTGGTCCTTTTCCACCCAATCCATATTCATGCTGTCATTGCAGCATTGCAGCACACTGTAGATTGGATGCAAGGTTCCCCATTAAATAGGGGAGCCCTTGCATTTCTAAATTGGCTGATTTAATCTCCAGTAATGTAAATGTTTTATCACTGTAAGTGCAATCAAATCATGGAACTAATTGCCTAAGGAGGTAGTGAATGTCTATAACTTAAGTACATTTAAAAATGGCTTAGATATATTTCTGGCTAGAAACAAAATTCAGGGATATGATTGCTTGTGTTAAATGGGTCACCTTTTTAGTGGGATTAAATAATGCTCTATTGGAGCTTTTATTGTAAATCAGGTAGGATCTGTATAGACTGAGCTTGATTGACTTCTGTCTTTTTCAACCTCTTCTACTATGTTACTATGATTTAAAAAAATCAGCCAATAGAAATGCGATGCAACCGTATCGGAAACCTTGCATTTAATCTTCATTGTGCTGCAATGACAGCATGAAGACAGATTGGGTGGAAGATCAGAAAAGGACTGAGGAACATCGCTAGGGGACAACCGCCAGAGGACCGTCCAAGCCATGGACCTGCCGTTGCCCCCAAAAAGGGAGGATTCAAGATGGTGAGTTAGTGTTAGGTTTTTATTTTATTTTGCAAAAGAAGTTAATCACACTTTTTGAAAAAAGAGTTATAATCAATTCTCCTTTTAAGGGCAATTTTTAGTTTAGGGTTTTTTTTTAGTATATGATTTTGTTTTGCTAATGAGCTTAATCACTTTTTTTTGCAAAAAATATATAATCACTTGCCCTTTTCAGGGCGATTTTTTTATTAGGTTTTTTCGGGGTGGGGGGGTTATTTTACTTTTCATATAGTTTACTTGGGGGGAGCTTTTTGGGTACATTTGTTTTAGGATAAGGCTTTTACTGGTAGTTCTTTTTTATTGTAGATATATTTTTTAATGGTAGTGTTTTTTTTTTGTTTTTTTTAACTTAGGGGTCTTAGGGGTGTTGGGAATATTAGCTGTTAAGGGGTTAATTAGTGTAGGGGGTATTGCGTTGGAGGTAATGGTGGTTTAGGGGTTAAATGGTGTAAGGGTTATTGCAGGGGTGTTGTGGCGGTTTAGGGGTTAATAGGTTAGGGGTTTATTGTGGTGGAGCTGTGGCAGTTTAGGGGTTAACATTGTAAGAGGTTAATAATGATGGGAGTCATGAAGGTTTAGGGGTTAATAGTGTAGCAGAGTAATTTACTATGGGGGTGTGGCAGATTAGGGGTTAATAGTGTTGCACCATAGTTTGCAATTGCATTTATGGCGGATTAGGGGAGATGTGATGGATTAGGGGTTATTTGTGTTGGGAGTGCATAGTGTAGGTCGTGAAACTTCATTTTAATGTTTTTTTGTATTTTAAAAAGTTTGAACGTAAAATGCAATTGCGTTTAAGAGATCACATTTACTTTGTCCTGGAGCACATGTTAATGTGATCACGATATTGTGATATTGCGCTCACGTTAACGTTACTGTTCTTTTTGTAATCTAGCACTAAATTAGAAAAAAAGTAGAATTCTAGTAAAGCTAAATTAAGCTAATTGATATTGTTATGGTGTGTTACTTGTTGTGTTTTCCAATGTATTTAATATTATTTACAAGATATACAGAAAAATATTTATAACTATTTGCCCAGTAAAATGGATTCCATAATCTTATGGCATATTGTGATGGCATTCTAAGGAGATTTAGATCATTGCCACAATAAGCACTAATACCTAAATTACATATCTATCCTCCTTTTTTATCAATTTATTAGAGGCTTCTCGGATCTTCCAGACTTCCCATTGCCTCAAATAACCCAAACCATGATCCCTAGAACCTTATTAGTCATATACTTTACAGACCCCTAATTTAATTAACCCTAACCATACTGAAATACTTTAAATGCACCTGACTTTACTTTACTATTAAGCCTTACAGCACTGGACCCTAAATAAGCCAGACCCCATTTAAACACTCTTTACTCTACCCCCCTCCTCTCTCTTATAAACTGTGGCCTTCACTGGTATTAACCTCTTACAGCCCAGACTACCATCACATTTAACCCCTTAATGCCTGGATCCTACCATATTAAGTCTATACCTTGACCTCCTAACACTCACATACCCCCTTATACAGACATCCCAACTCTCCTTGAAGTTCAGGGAGTCTCCCTGATTGTAATAGTGGCTCACTGATGCCAGCAAATGGAATGCAATCTCCCTGAAACTCCAAGTTCCATGATCCAATGTGGCCAAAATCCAGAAAAGTGTTTCTTTAAGGAATGCCTTTAGTTGCTGTGATGTTAAAGAACCCTGAAAGCATGCACCAGTAACCAAAAAGCCCCCACTGATTTTAATAAAATAAAACACAAATACTACCATCATGCGTACGATCATTAGAAAATAGGTTTATTGTATGTGGTTGTGCAATAAATCTACTTTTTTAATGAGACTGTAGTGGAAACTACTTTAAGGATAAGTCTCTATCTAATTTAGGGTTTCAAGGTGTCCAATATACAACTGGGAGGGGGAGGGGGCACAGTACCGGGTGAAGCCATCTCCCTGAAATTAGTTTTTGAAGGTTGGGATGTCTGCTTATATGACCCAAGGGTCCTATTTACTTAGCCACCTAGAGTGCAACTAACCCAAGCTCAATGGGCTCCCTACAAAGCATGACCAGCTCAATGCACTCACACTTAATAACAAACTTTTTATCTTTGGACAAGTGCTGGTCAGGATTCCCTGTTATTTATGTATTGTATGAAATACCGATTTCTTTAGTATGTGATGTTAAACAATCAGACAACAGTAAGTACTCAGATCTAAAATTAATCACTCCCACCTCATTGCCATGAGTTTAATAGTAGTATTAAAAACTAAATGAATAGAGTTTAAAAAGACACTGTTTATTAATGTTTTGGGTCTGGACATTAAGGGCTAGAAATGGAGCTCAATTTAAACGTGTGCCTGTAAAAGTCAAATTTGTCCGTTTACGAGCTACGTTAAATAACCAGCCGTTACAAGTGGCGATTAATGCTACAATGAGCTTGTGGTAGCAGATCTCTGGTTACGGGAAAAAATGTCCCCCAATTGCCCCCAAAATATAGTGTATATTTCCTTTCTAAAAGAAAGGTAAAAATATGAGTTTTTTTTTTTTTTTTTTTTTTTAAATAACTGCACAAAGCAGTTATAAGGTGTTAAAAATGAGCGGATGTGGGGGCTTTACATAGAGGTCTATGGGGACTGTGTTTAAACTGTAAATATGTATGTATATAAACACATATAAACACATAAATATATATGTATATATTCATATACAGAATATATATGTATATATTCATATAAACAACTTTGTTGTTTTTGCAACGTTTTAATGACCATCCATATTTATTTTTTGGTCTCTTTATTAAGATACAAACAGAAAATACAGGAAATATGTACACAAAACAAAACCCCCCCACAAATTTCAGAACTAAATTGCTTCTTCAGGCAAAAGTCAGTATTTAGTTTGACTTCCCTTGTCACTAAACACATCTTAAACTCTTTTGGGAGACTGTATTCTGCTATATTATACCAGGCTTCTTTCAGCACTTCACAGAGTTTTTCTTTAGATTTAGGTTGTCTTTTACTTCTTTCTCTGTCCATGTGATCGAATAATATTCAGGTATAGGCTCTGTGGATGCCAGTCCATGACTGCCAGAGTTTTATCTGCTGTTTTTCTCTCCAAATATGATTTCACTGCATTAGCAGTGTACTTGGGATTGTTATAATGCTGAAAAAGAAAACTATTCCCAATGAGGCACTTTCCAGAAGGACTGGCATGATGAATTAAAACCTCTCTGTACTTTTCAGCATTTTCATGATCCTATAAATTCGGACAGTATTGCAGACACCACTGAAATACAGCCCCAAACCAGGACAGTCCCTCTACTATGTTTCACTGAAGGCCGCAAGCACTCATTCTTCCATCTCTCTACAACTCTTCTTCTCACATATTGTACACGAGTGGACCTAAAATTCAAACTTGGATTTGTCACTCCATAATACACTTTTCCACTGATCTGCAGTCCAATCTTTATGAACTTTAGCATATCTTAGCCTTTCCCCCCTGTTCCCATTCCAGAAAAGTGGTTTCTTGGCTGAATCCCTTCCAAAAAAAGGCTATTCCTGGTCAAGCTTCTTTGGACTGTAGAAAGGTCAACTTGGCATCCCGATGAAGGTGCCAGATGCTGGGCCAGTTCCTTGCTGGACTTCTTCTGGTCTCTCAAAAAAGAAACTCTGAGAAATGTCTCATCGTATTTTGAAAGTTTTCTTGGCCTTCCAGTCCTTTTTTTGTCCTTGACCTCTCCTGATTCTTCAAATTTCTTTATGACAGCCTTAATACCACATATTGAGTATCCAGTTTGTTTACTGATTTCCCTTTGAGAGTTGCCTTCCTGATGCAAAATTATGATTTGTTCTCTGTCCAATTCTGTGATCTTTGGCATTTTGAATGGAATGATGTGATTGAAAGATGGTCTTATTAGCTAGCTTACAATTATTTAAAATCATACCATATGTGTATGTAATGCTCAAGCATGTCTTGCAGAAACTTGGTATTTTTCACAACAGTCATTTTGACATGAAATAGTAGGATAAATACAGATATTAGTAATGACAGTAATTAGGGTTCCATTCCATTTAGGTTAACGAGAGCCAGGTTCCTGCTATTGCTCAAGTGTAAGGGTAGGTCACACTAAATACTGGCCACTTTAGCCTATAGAAGCAGTTTGTTTCAGATTTTTTTTTTATATACTGCAATACACATATCCTGTATTTTCTGGTTGTATTCTAATGAAGAGACTGAGAAATAATTATATATGGTCATTATACCATTGCTAAAATAACAAATCTAATGGTGGCCTAATACTTTTGCACGGTACTGTATATATATATAATTTAAATATGCTGTCCAACGCTGTGCGGCTTACCCCCTTTACTTCGCTAGGTTCTGTGCCGTGTCTATCAGCATCAGAACAAAGCTCCCATTGGAGCCTATGGAAGCGCGCTCTCATGAGCGCAAAGCTTCCATGCACCTTTTAATACTATCGCACATTTGCCCTAAGGCTTTAATGCCGCTATGAACAAGGGGGAGTGTTAATAATCTTTCAGGTAAGGGGCTAAAAGCAACTGAAGGATCAGTGAAGTCAGAGTCAATAGTGGTGAGGGTGCTAGTTGGGTTTATTCTTGGCATTGTCAGTCTTAACAGTGATGTAAAGTTTTTGGAATAGTGAGTCTTAATAATGGGTAGATAGACTTTATTGCAGTAGGAATTTAGCAATTCGTCTTTATCACTTGGGATGGGATTTTGGGATGGGATTTTGGACGATTAGCAGATACCTACTTATTTTCTTCATTCATTGCAAGATGGTGCAACGTAACAAATATAATACATTTTATCATCTACTTTGAACTGATATTAAATGTTGAACCAAAAGTGTGTATTTGTATATTTAGGAAATAATTAACCCCATTCTTTATATATATTTGTGTGGTTACTTTTTGCAAATTATTTTCTAAAATTGTTTGAAGTGCTTAAAAAATAAGGTATTGTTTCTGTGGTAAATAGCAATAAAATTGATGTTTAAATACAATGAGTGTAAATGAATAAATATATAATTAGCACAGGGATGTGAAATGGTTTACTAGTGAATGAGTTACAAATAAAAGTTAAGGTAAATTATTTATTTAGCATTGTTTTAATTTCCTCCTCAATGAGATTGAGCCATTATTCATATGTAGGTAGCAGCTCATTCCAGTCACCCAAATCACCCTAAGTTACACTACCCACTAGGTACATTAAAATCTGGATTCCTCCCCACAATAATTATAATTATCTCTGCATAACTTCCCCACTGTCATTAACCTCACCTGTCACATAAACTGAAATCAAACCCCCAACCTGCAAAAGCGTGATACCCTAAAACCACAAGAGTCCCTCTCCACAATCAATTTTAAAGCACCGAACCCTCAAAGAAAATTAACCCAAATAAGCCCTCACCACAATTAACCCTAACCAAAAACCTCACATCACAATTTGCAATGTCTACCATAATATCCTTCCTCTGCAATTAACTTTCATCCCATGGAACCTCCACTGCATGCACTTCAGTTAAGCCCCAAATACAATCCAACTTTTGGTAGCACTTCCAACCAATGTTTTGTACTCCCCAACTACATAAAACCCCAATTTTTTATTTCATGTTTCAGATACAGCAAACAGTTTTAAACAACTTTTCAATGTATTTGTATTATCATTCTGTTGGTATCATTTGTTAAAAGAGTAATAATGCACTCTTTTGAGATAGCTGAACACATCAGATGAGACAATGACAAGAGACATATACAGTATGTACAGCCACCAATTAGAACCTAGCTCCTGATAGTGCATTGCTATTCCTGAGCCCACCTAGGTATGATTTTCAACAAAGGATACAAATAGAAAGAAGCAAATTATATTTTAGAAGCTAATTAGGAAGTTGTTAAAGTTGTATGCTCTGTGTGAATAATGAAAGGAAAAAAAATCATTTCCTGTCCCTTTAATTAGTTATTTTCTAAAGCAGTATTCATTTTTTAGATCACTCATTTGTAGGAGTTAGTGTTAATTGCAGACAGGCACTTACGTAAAGGATAGGATCAATTGCAGTGACTGGCTTTCATTAAATATTGTGACGTTGAAAACAATTGGAGTTAAATTGTATTATGAGCTTGGTGTATTATGAAATTTTATTTTTCTTGATGACCTCTGATGGAAACATAGTTCACATATCTACTTCCAGTTATGTAATGTAATACTTTGGCAAAATAAAAGTATGTTTATATTAAATTACTATGTAGTTAATAGCCGGGCTATGCTTATAAGCATCAATCATGGGAATTACAGTACAAAGGTTAACAGTGCTATTTTGTTTCAAAAAGTGGTTTAGTGGAGTTAAACTATTATTGGACATCACACTATTAATTAATATATACAAATTGAATGACTGGTTCTCTCTCCTAATTTTTCTTTTTTTGCTATTTCGGTAATTATGTAGTGTAAATGCATAGTCAAATAATCTTTCTTAAAGGCCATTATACACTAATTTTTTCTTTTCATAAATGTTTTGTAGATGATTTATTTATAAAGCCCATAAAGTTTTTTTTTTGTTTTGTTTTTTTTTATAATTTTGCTTATTTTTAAATAACATTGCTCTGATTTTCAGACTCCTAACCAAGCCCCAAAGTTTTATTTGAATACCGTCAGCTACCTTCTCCAGCTTGCTCCTGTTGGTGTAAAGGGTCTTTTCATATGCAAAAGAAGGGGGAGTGTCTTATTTCCCACTTGCAGTGGGCTTTACAACTGCCTTTTCAACAGAGCTAAACTGAAAGCTTCTAAGTACATTTTTAAACCATTTTATACTGGATTTTTATATCAGTATCTGTGCATCTTATTCTTTATAGTAATGTCTATTACATGCAGTTATATGAAAATGAGTGTATACTGTCCCTTTAATGACCTTTGCATCTTTAGTTGTCTACATAAAATTGGATTAACACTCTCAAAATAGTAATAAAGTCTACTAAAACTAATAATATAATAGTGAGTTGTGTATGAGCTAAGGAAAAATAGACTTGACATGATTATATATACACTGAATGAAATGTATTATATGTAGACTGATCATATGCTGGGCTGACGGACCAACAACTCAGTTAGCAAAACTATATCAAAATATATATTTCATTTAGTTACCATGAAGATTATTAGGTAATATAATAGTTGAGAATGAAAAACTTAAACATATTTGCATTAAGATGCTTCAAATACATTTTGATCAATGTCTCTGGGGTCTATTTATGATAGTGCGGGCGGACATGATACCATGTAGCATATGCTGTCGGCATTTATCATTGCACCAGCATTTCTTGTGCAATACTGCCCCCCTGCAGATTCGCTAGCAAGGGGTGTCAATCAACCCGATTGTATTCGTTCGGGTTGATTCCTGTCTGTGGCCTCAGGGCAGGCGGACAAGTTATGTAGCAGCAGTATGGAGCTTGATAAATTGACCCCTATATGTTGAAATATTTGTGAATATATTAATTAGATTTTTATTGTAATACTGAAAAATGTCTTGAATTCTTTTTTGTTTAGTGTACATGCTTAAAATTTATTGGTGGATATTTTTTGTATATCATTTACCGTGATAATGAAAGTTTCTCATAGTTACACTTACTGTTTGCCTTCGTTATTAAAAAAAGAGAGTGAAAAGGAAATAGAGTCATTTTCACAAGATTTTGATAATTTGGATGGACTGGAAATTCTCTCCATAGTTTTGCTTTTTTGTTTTTAAATATTATTAGGGTTTGAAAGTGAAATCTTTGGATGTTCTCATGTACGTCAGTTTGGACATCCAGGATGGTATATTATGCTTGTTATTAAGCTATGAATTCTAATCAGGAACCTTATAATAACCAGTTTCATTTTTTGAAACCAAGGACACAAGGACACAGTGGGGACTTCAGTGAAGCAATGGGGACATCAGTGAAGCAGTGGGGACATCAGTGGATTACTGTTTCTTATCTGAAGTCCTAACCCCAACTGGTCAGATTAAAGCATTTCTCTACCTGAGCATAGGAGAGTAAATCACAATTATTGTTCAATAGGACAGCTCAAAAAGGGAAATATTAAAATCTTGCCTATTAGTGGTACTTGAAGTTATTACAGTTTGAAAATGGAAATATTTGGATGTTCTCATGTACATCAGTTTGGACATCCAGGATCATATATTATGCTTTTTATTAATCTATAAAATCTAATCAGGAACCTTATAACAAGTTTAATTTTTTTGAGTTTTGGGACACCATCACACTCACAGTGGGGACTTCAGTGAAGCGATGGGTACATCAGTGAAGCAGTGGGGACATCAGTGAACCATTGTTTCATATCTAAAGTCCTACCCAAAATTAGTCAGATTCAAAGTATTTCTCAACCGAAAAATGTGAGAGTGAATCACAATTACTGTTCAATTGGACAGCTCAAGAAGGGAAATGTTACAATCTTGTCTGTTAGTGGTACCTGAAGTTTAGATATAAGAAGTAATAGAATAAAATATGAATTTCTTCTGACTGTGGAAAAGCTTATTGACTTTACTTGCAGTTTGTGTGGCTTTAAGTACATAAAAAGGAGTGTCTGAAATCACTGGAATTCTGGGGTCTCCGCAAGTAAGAGGGTTTTTTAGGACTGGTGGGCTGCTGCAGGGCTTTATCACCTGCTGAGAGTCGCTGAGAGTGACCTTTGTGCACAGAGCATGTTGCAAGTCTGCTCCACTGCAAGACAGACAGCAGAGGAGGGGTTAGGCAGAAGGTTAGGAGCCCGGGTGGGCCTAGAACAACAGTTGCTGGGGTGCCTAAAAAAATTGTTCCGCCCCTGATAAAAAGATATTTTGCATGTCATAACCCTATGAATACACTTTTCTGACAAATTGCATTAGATTACACTCTTGCTACAGAATTCCATATCATCCTAAAAAAGATTTCTTAAAAAGAGCACATTTCTATCGAAAGTTTAAATATTTGTCCACCTGTAATTAAACAGAAATAAAGTATGGCAATCAGTAGTCATTATTTATCCTGTTAAAACCACTGGTTCAAAATATAAACTGTGTTTATATATATATATATATATATATAAAGAATTTTTTGTTGTGAGTGTGTGCACTCTCACCATCTGTCAACAGCTGCCAGGGTGCTTTAAGGTATAATAGTCATTTCAGAAAAGTTAAGCACTCACTGGACTTCAGTCATCTGTGTGGTAAACAATATTTATTGGTGACGTTTCGGGACACAAACAGTCCCTTCCTCTGACAAACAACAATACAAAATGTCAAACTTTTAAAGGTGAAAAAAGCCCTCCCCTCTGTGGAAAACCAATCACTATAGTCTGCGTGAACAAATTGGAGAGACAAATCTCTTGATAGGTTTGTGATCAAAAATCAGATAAATTGATTGGACAGAGACCTGTCAATCAAAGGTGCATATTCGTTTTGCTTATAAAAGTGAACAAAAGTGTGTTAAAAACAAAGTACCAGGTCAGCAAATAGTAGAAAGCGTATGTAGACAACAAAGGGTGTCAGTATAAATGTTTGAATGAGGCACGGTTGGTGCTAGAATTGCACATTACACCAACCAATAGAGTTAATCGATGCAAAAGGTATGTGCCCGGGCAGCCAATCACACTCATTGTCACCCGGAGGGTAAAATGAGTCACCATTATTTGACTCCACCTACTGGCTTATCCGTGTAACATAGTTTAACTGTATCAGACCATCTATGTCAATCAGGTTGTGTATCCAATTGTGGATCTTAGCCTATACAACGGGCTCTCACATTAATGTACCCAAATAAAGGATTACCGATCACTCACAGAACCCCAAAGTCATTATATCAGAATGTCAATAAATGCACGCCGGGAACACAAAGTGATATCACCATGACTACCGGGAGCGCACACATGTCACGCTCACCACAATACCGCACTATACCCACATCACTAATAAGCAGAGAGAAACTCGCTGTTCACTATACATATCAGGCCAGTGTTTGTTTTCTTCTGTGCGTAACCGGCCAATGATATATCAGTGTGGAGACACACACCGCCGGTCCACCAATCATACGCATTGTTGACTCGCCACCATGGCAACACATCACTTCGTCTACAATCAACGGGTGTTATCGAGTGAAGCCACACACCACTGTGCAACCAATCATGTGCTGCCAAATATTCATGCACGCCCATATCTAACACAGTGTAACTGTCTATTGAAAGAATCATCTGTCTCCATTAGTTAAGAGCTGCTGCGGCACCTTATCGCGCAATGTTATGTTTGTTAAAGTAATACATTGCGCGTTGATTGTAGACGAAGTGATGTGTTGCCATGGTGGCGAGTCAACAATGCGTATGATTGGTGGACCGGCGGTGTGTGTCTCCACACTGATATATCATTGGCCGGTTACGCACAGAAGAAAACAAACACTGGCCTGATATGTATAGTGAACAGCGAGTTTCTCTCTGCTTATTAGTGATGTGGGTATAGTGCGGTATTGTGGTGAGCGTGACATGTGTGCGCTCCCGGTAGTCATGGTGATATCACTTTGTGTTCCCGGCGTGCATTTATTGACATGCTGATATAATGACTTTGGGGTTCTGTGAGTGATCGGCAATCCTTTATTTGGGTACATTAATGTGAGAGCCCGTTGTATAGGCTAAGATCCACAATTGGATACACAACCTGATTGACATAGATGGTCTGATACAGTTAAACTATGTTACACGGATAAGCCAGTAGGTGGAGTCAAATAATGGTGACTCATTTTACCCTCCGGGTGACAATGAGTGTGATTGGCTGCCCGGGCACATACCTTTTGCATCGATTAACTCTATTGGTTGGTGTAATGTGCAATTCTAGCACCAACCGTGCCTCATTCAAACATTTATACTGACACCCTTTGTTGTCTACATACGCTTTCTACTATTTGCTGACCTGGTACTTTGTTTTTAACACACTTTTGTTCACTTTTATAAGCAAAACGAATATGCACCTTTGATTGACAGGTCTCTGTCCAATCAATTTATCTGATTTTTGATCACAAACCTATCAAGAGATTTGTCTCTCCAATTTGTTCACGCAGACTATAGTGATTGGTTTTCCACAGAGGGGAGGGCTTTTTTCACCTTTAAAAGTTTGACATTTTGTATTGTTGTTTGTCAGAGGAAGGGACTGTTTGTGTCCCGAAACGTCACCAATAAATATTGTTTACCACACAGATGACTGAAGTCCAGTGAGTGCTTAACTTTTCTGAAATGACTATATATATATATATATATATATATATATATATATATATATAGGTAGCCCTCAGTTTACGCTGGGGTTAGGTTCCAGGAGGAATGGTTGTAAATCAAAACCATTGTAAATTGAAACCCAGTTTATAATGTAAGTCAATGGGAAGTGAGGTAGTTAGGTTCCAGGGCCCTCTCAAAATTGTCATAAGTAACACCTAATACATTATTTTTAAAGGTTTGAAATGAAGACTTTAAATGCTAAACAGCATTATAAACCTAATAATATAGATTGTATTATCATCAAACTAAGTATAATGAACAAAAACATTTGCTAAACATCACCTAATAAAATAATTACACAACAGATTGCATCATCATCAAACTATGTTTAATGAACAAAAACGTTTTTTTACTTGCATTTTTCTGCAAACAGTTATCTGCATTGTTAGCATGTTAGATAATATTGGGTCTGCACCTATTCTATGTATTTCAATCTGCAGTGATCAATAGGCAGTTAGGCACCCTCATCTCAAGCTGCTGGACAGGAAGATAATAGGGAAGTGGCAGCTAAATCTTGCTCGATAGGTCTTGTCTGATCTGTGTACACAGATCAATTTCAGGCTGTTAAACTAGCTTAAAGGGATACTGTACCCAAGTACAGTGCTGTCCATGGTTCTGAACAAACAATTTGCTGGCTCCTTAGCGTAGATGCCTTATTTTTCAAATAAAGATAGCAAGAGAAGAAAGAAAAATTGATAAATGCTCTATCTGAATCATGAAAGAAAAAATTTGGGTTCAGTGTCCCTTTAACTTTGCTGAAACACAAGTGGACAGCTCCACCTACTGGCTATTTTAATTAGTGCACTGATTTTTAATGCATTTCAATAGCAGTCCCATGACTGAAAAAAAAGGTTGTTATTCTGAAACGGCGCAAATAGAACCGGCGTAAACTGAGTGCCACCTGTATATATATATATATATATATATACAGTATCTCACAAAAGTGAGTACACCCTAACATTTTTGTAAATATTTTCATGTGACAACACTGAAGAAATTACACTTTGCTACAATGTAAAGTAGTGAGTGTACAGACTGTATAACAATATAAATTTGCTTTCTCCTCAAAATAACACACAGCCATTAATGTCTAAACTATTGGTAACAAAAGTCAGTACACCCCTAGGTGGAAATGTCCAAATTAAACCCAATTAGCCATTTTCCCTCCCCGGTGTCATGTGACTTGTTAGTGTTACACGGCCTCAAGGGTGAATGGAGAGCAGCTGTGTAAAAATTGGGGGTTATCGCTCTCACACTCTCTCATACTAATCACTGGAAGTTCGACATGGCAAATCTTGGCAAATAACTCTCTGAGGATCTGAAAAAAAAAATTGTTACTAAAAGATGGCTTAGGCTATGAGAAGATTGCCAAGACCCTGAAACTGAGCTGCAACATGGTGAGCAAGACCATACAGTGGTTTCACAGGTCAGGTTTCACTCAGAACAGGCCTCGTGATGGTCGACCAAAAGAGTTGAGTGCACGTGCTCAGCGTCATATCAAGAGGTTGTCTTTGGAAAATAGACGTATGAGTGCTGCCAACATTGCTGCAGAGGTTAAAGGGGTGGGGGGTCAGTCTGTCAGTGCTCAGACCATACACTGTACACTGCATCAAATTGGTCTGCATGGCTGTCATTCCAGAAGGAAGCCTCTTCTAAAGATGATGCTCAAGAAAGCCTGCAAACAGTTTGCTGAAGACAAGCAGACTAAGGATATGGATTACTGGAACCATGTTCTGTGGTCCGATGAGATCAAGATAAACTTATTTGGTTCAGATGGTGTTAAGCGTGTGTGGCGGCAACCAGGTGAGGAGTACAAAGGCAAGTGAGTCTTGTATGTAGTCAAGCATGGTGGTGGGAGTTTCATGGTCTGGGCCTGCATGAGTGCTGCCGGTGCTGGGGAGCTACAGTTCATTGAGGGAATCATGAATGCCAACATGTACTGTGACATACTGAAACAGAGCATGATCCCCTCCCTTTGGAGACTGGGCTGCAGGGCAGTATTCCAACATGATAACAAACCCAAACACACCTCCAAGACAACCACTGCCTTGCTAAAGAAGCCGAGGGTAAAGGTGATGGACTGGCCAAGCATATCTCCAGACCTAAACCCTATTGAGCATCTGTGGGGCAACCTCAAATGGAATGTGGGGGAGCACATGTCATCATGAAGGAGTGGAAGAGGACTCCAGTGGCAACCTGTGAAGCTCTGGTGAACTCATTGCCCAAGAGGGTTAAGGCAGTACTGGAAAATAATGGTGGCCACACAAAATATTGACACTTTGGGCCCAATTTGGACATTTCCACTTAGGGGTGTACTCACTTTCACCTAGATTATGAGTTTTTGTCGGTAAAGCTGTGCGGGGCTAACAATCCTTTTATTCTTACCGCTCACTTAAGCCAACGCTGGTATTACAGTTTTTCTTTAAGCCGGCGTTAGTCTCAGAAAAGTGAGCGTTGAGCAAAATTTAGCTCCTCATCTCACTGTAATAGCAGCGTTGCTTACGGTAGCGGTAAGCTGGCAAAAGGTGCTCGTGCACGATTTCCCCATAGGAAACAATGGGCTGAGTTGGCTGAAAAAAAAACTAACACCTGCAAAAATGCAACGTTCAGCTCCTAACGCAGCCCCATTCCTATGGGAAAATGAAATTTATGTCTGCACCTAACACCCTAACAGTCTAAATACCACTAATTTTACACTAATTAACCCCTAATCTGCCGCCCCCGCTATCGCTGACACCTACATTATAATTATTAACCCCTAATCTGCCGCTCCGGACACTGCCGCCACCTACATTATACTTATGAACCCCTAATCTACTGCCCCCAACATCGCCAACACCTACATTATAGTTATTAACCCCTAATGTGCCCCCCCAACGTCGCCGCAACTATATTAAATTTATTAACCCCTAATTTGCCGCCGCAAACGTCGCCACCACTATAATAAATTTATTAACCCCTAAACCTAAGTCTAACCCAAAACCTAACACCCCCTAACTTAAATATAATTTAAATACATCTAAATAAATTTACTACAATTAAATAAATTATTCCTATTTAAAACTAAATACTTACCTATAAAATAAACCCTAAGCTAGCTACAATATAACGCTACGCTATAATTAAACTAATTACCTAAACTACCTACAATTAATTACAATTAAATTAAATTAAATAAACAAAATTACGAAAAACAACAAACACTAAATTACAGAAAATAAAAAAGAATTACAAAAATATTAAACTAATTACACCTAATCTAATCCCCCTAATAAAATAAAAAAGCCCCCCAAAATAATAAAATTCCCTACCCTATACTAAATTACAAATAGCCCTTAAAAGGGCCTTTTGCGGGGCATTGCCCCAAAGTAATCAGCTCTTTCACCTGTAAAAAAAAATACAATACCACCCCAACATTAAAACCCACCACCCACACACCCAACCCTACTCTAAAACCCACCCAATCCCCCCTTAAAAAAACCTAATACTACATCCTTGAAGATCACCCTACCTTGAGCCATCTTCACCCAGCCGGGCACAAGTGGTCCTCCAGAGGGTCCGAAGTCTTCATCCTATCCGGCCAGAAGAGGACATCCAGACCGGCAGAAGGCTTCATCCAGGCGACATCTTCAATCTTCATCCTTCCAGAGCGGAGCGGGTCCATCTTCAAGACATCTGATGCAGAGCATCCTCTTCATCCGACGGCTAACGACTGAATGACTGGTCCTTTAAGTGACGTCATCCAAGATGGCGTCCCTTGAATTCCGATTGGCTGATAGAATCCTATCAGCCAATCGGAATTAATGTAGAAAAAATCCTATTGGCTGATGCAATCAGCCAATAGGATTGACCATGCATTCTATTGGCTGATTGGAACAGGATTTTTCCTAACTTAATTCTGATTGGCTGATAGGATTCTATCAGCCAATCGGAATTCAAGGGATGCCATCTTGGATGACGTCACTTAAAGGACCAGTCATTCAGTCGTCAGCCTTCGGATGAAGAGGATGCTCCGCGTCGGATGTCTTGATGATGGATCCGCTCCGGAAGGATGAAGATAGAAGATGCCGCCTGGATGAAGCCTTCTGCCGGTCTGGATGTCCTCTTCTGGCCGGATAGGATGAAGACTTTGGACCCTCTGGATGACCACTTGTGACCGCCTGGGTGAAGAAGGCTCAAGGTAGGGTGATCTTCAAGGGGGGAGTGTTAGGTTTTTTAAAGCGGGATTGGGTGGGTTTTAGAGTATGGTTGGGTGGTGGGTTTTAATGTTGGGGGGTATTGTATTTTTTTTTTACAGGTGAAAGAGCTGATTACTTTGGGGCAATGCCCTGCAAAAGGCCCTTTTAAGGGCTATTTGCTATTTAGTATAGGGTAGGGAATTTTATTATTTTGGGGGGCTTTTTTAGTTTAAAATTCTTGTAATTCTTTTTTTATTTTCTGTAATTTAGTGTTTTTTTTTCGTAATTTAGTTTATTTAATTTAATTGTAATTAATTGTAGGTAGTTTAGGTAATTAGTTTAATTATAGTGTAGTGTTAGGTGTAATTGTAACTTAGGTTAGGGTTTATTTTACAAGTGCTTTTGTACTTATTTTAGCTAGGTAGTTATTAAATAGTTAATAACTATTTAATAACTACTGTACCTAGTTAAAATAAATACAAAGTTGGCTGTAAAATAAAAATAAACCCTAAGATGGCTACAATGTAATTATTATTTATATTGTAGCTATCTTAGGGTTTATTTTATAGGTAAGTATTTAGTTTTAAATAGGATTAATTTATTTAATAGTAGTAATTTAATTTTGTTTTAATTAAATTATATTTAAATTAGGGGGGTTAAAGTAGGTGTCGTAAGTAGGTGTCTGCGATAATAGGGACGGCAGATTAGGGGTTAATAAAATTTAACTAGTGTTTTTGAGGCGGGAGTGCAGCGGTTTAGGGGTTAATACATTTATTAAAGTGGCGGCGATGTCCGGTCTGCAGATTAGGGGTTAAATAATTTTATTATAGTGTTTGCGATGTGGGGGGGGGCTTGGTTTAGGGGTTAATAGGTAGTTTATGGGTGTTAGTGTACTTTGTAGCACTTTAGTTAAGAGCTTTATGTTATGGCGTTAGCCCATAAAACTCTTAACTACTGACTTTTATATGCGGTAGGAGTCTGGACAGGAGAGGGTCTACCGCTCACTTTTTCAGGCGATCGTAATACCGGCGTTAGGAAAATCCCATTAAAAAGATAGGATACGCAATTGATGTAAGGGGATTTGCGGTAAGCTAAAATCGTGGAAAAAAAGTGAGCGGTAGACCCTTTCCTGCCTGACTCGTAATACCAGCGGGCATTAAAAAGCAGCGTTGGGACCCCTCAACGCTGCTTTTTAAGGCTAACGCAAGACTCGTAATCTAGGTGTTTGGTTGCCAACGATTTAGACATTAATGGCTGTGTGTTGAGTTATTTTGAGGGGACAGCAATTTTTTTCTGGCTGTTCACTCACTACTTTACATTGTAAAGCGTCATTTCTTCACTGTTGTGACATGAAAAGATATAATAAAATATTTACAAAAATGTGAGGGATGTACTCAATTTTGTGAGATACTGTATATATTGTAAGTTTTAATTTCTGCTACATTTCTTGCATTGTTTCTAAAACCTCAAAAAAAAATAATACTTAAAATGTGTTAGAATAATTCTTCATTTCTCAAAGTGCTGGCTGTTAGGTTCATGGTAACGACTTATTTTCAAAAACAAAAAATACAAATTATTTGTACAGGTAAATATTACCGAATCTGGAATTCCAAAATCAAAACTTTTTACTATCATTTAAAAATTACTATTTTTCCTGCCTGTAAGCCACACAAGTATTAAAACAATGATATAAAACTACCTTTAGTTACATGTATAAACTATATTATTATATGTAAATATTGCCTTAATGACATAAGATGTTGTTGTTTACAATGGGTCCCATGCCTTCTCCCAACTGTCCCATTGTACAGATGCAAATATTCCAAAACCCAAACTATTCTGAATTTCAAAACTTTTCTGGTCCCACTGTTTGGATAAAGGGTTTTCTGACTGTACTTACATAGACCCAGAAGGTAAAAAAATTTCCAATATAATTTAAAGGTAATGACATAAAAAGTGAAAGCTTGTTCATAAAACTAAAAACACACAAGCAATGCAATGAACTCTTTGAGGTCATTAACAATTCTTTAGAAAAATTATTAGACGATTTATCTACAAAATTTTTTAAATCAAATGTATCCTATTTTATGTTACATTATTTTGTACAATAACATGGCAAGAAAGCTTAAGACATAAGAATTTAGAAGAATTGCTTAAATCTAGATATGTGCATGTAACCCTTCATGAGGATCTAAATGTGGAAGTAGGCTTGTGCTGATCGACTCTTTTAGAGCCGGATTTAATCTTGTGTAAATCCAGAACTTAGTGTGGTGATTTTTCACAAGAATAAATCTTTCTCCAAAAAAGCTGAATGGCACGAGTGGCCGCCTAGTTCCTCAATTCGATCCTCACAAAAAAGAATCTGAATGCACATATCTAAAAATCCTATGGTTTGACATTTTTCTTGTTCACTACAGTTCAATAGCTACAAACTTTATTGTCCATTAACAGTATGACATTTATAATGTAATATCAGATACCACATCTGCATGAAGTTGTTTTTTTAAACTTGTTAGGAACAGAAATATACTATACAATTTTCAATATACACTAATAAAGTACATGCAATGAGATTAAACTGTAATCTATTACTTAGGTTTATTTATTTAATTCATTCCTTCAAATATTTAAATATTTTTGGCCGTATTTTTCATAATAAATATTGCTGCATGCAGACATTTGTAGGTAATATCAAAGTTTTGTTTTAGAAAGTTGTTTTAGTCTATGATTTCTAAGCTGCTGTTTGGAGAAATACATAACTCAATCCCACTCCAAAAGCTGACAATTATATACAAGGAACAATGAGAATATACATTGTCTACAATGAAATGACTAGATTAACCCTTCATTTGCCTTATGTAGTAATGTTTTGCACCCTAGGGATAAAAAAGGTAGGTTCTATACTAGTTGACAGTTTTAACAAAATTATCTTTTTAAAATCTACAGGAACTTTTGCAGATACATTTCTGTAATAAGGGCCGTAACTATAACGCTATTAACTAAAGAGACCTACAGTTCAGTTGTATCAAAAGAGCTCATAATCTGATGTAAAAGACAGAATGAAAAAGTGTCACAGGAATATACCTAACAATTTAATCCTCTGGCTGCCTTAAAGGGCTGCAGAAATCAAACACAACTTTTTGCAGCTCTGAGGTACAGAAAAGATTAACATATTTTGATAACATTCTTCTTTAAAGTCTATGCAAGATTGTGCTGATACTTTAAACTAAAAGAGAATCAACCCCATATAACATGGATTCAAAAGGAGAATTATATTACTACTATACAAAGATTCTTTATCCAACTCTTTTTAACAGCTTTAATAACTTCTGCTTTTACAGCACTTAAATAGAAACTTGCTGCATAGAAACTTTCAAATTCATCCTACATTAATGCAATTCCTCCTTGGTTACTTCTGAGAAACATCTAATCTTCTTTGCATTAGAAGTACCATTAAAAATGTAGGTGATTTCCAGTTTGTAAGTGTAAATTATACTAATTCAATCGATACCTTGAGGCGCCATTTAAATAAGTTTACGTAAAGGACTAATGTGTACTCTAAATAATAATATGTATTTATCACTTACCTTCTCTGCTAGAATTACTGACGCTTTGGAAATTAGACCTGAGGAATATTCATGCTGAAGATTTTTGAGCACTGACAAGGATCTAGTTAAGCAGCAGACTAAAGAGCAAAATGTGTTTGACTTCACGAAGCCTCAGATTCAGAAATCCTATCCTTAAACGTAACTCTATACTACTTTGTTTCATCTATTCTCTGAGTGCCTGCACACATTCAGGTAAAAGTCTTGGGTCTCCATTAAATAGAAAGGAGTATGTCTCTCAGAGGTTATCAGCAGGCTACATTTTGTACATAAATGCTAATTGATTATTAGTACATTAAACTCAAAATCTAAATCTCCATACAATTATTTATTTATTTATATATATATTAAAAAAGCTTTTAATTTTACCCCAATTTTTTTTTAATTGTCCCCAGTTAGGTTGCAACCCACACTATCCAGATTCCTGAACCCTGCAACAACCTACTCAGTGATTGGTTGATCAGTGAAGTGCTTATTTGTTTCTCTTTCTAGCAAAGAAGACAAGATAAGCATTCTCATGAACATTTTCAAAGTGTATATTCCTGGACTGTAAAACAGTGAAAATTATGCTAACACAAAAGTTTAAGTTTAAACACAAAACAGTTTAAAATTGTTAAAAAAAAACCAACAACATTATTTTGTGTACAAATCTTTTTCAGTGCAGTGCTTAATTCAAAATATGTAAAATTACTTAATGAGACCATGAAATGTGATCAAACAAATTGGTGAAATTGATAGGTAGCACCATGCATTGTTGTTTTCAAACAGAAAAAGGAAGTAATTAGTGGACAATACATGTGACTGCTGGTCCTTACTGGCTGACATCTTGCTAGGGAGCTGCAATGCTTCCCATTCCCGAGCAGAACTTTACTTACCTGTTTATGCCCCTTTGTAAGGGTTAAAGGGACACTGAACCCAAATTTTTCTTTTGTGATTCAGATAGAGCGTGTAATTTTAAGCAACTTTCTAATTTACTCCTATTATCAAATTTTCTTGGTTCTCTTGCTATCTTTATTTGAAAAAGAAGGCATCTAAGATATTTTTTATGGTTCAGAACCCGGACAGCGCTTGTTTATTGGTCGGTTAAATTAATCCACCAATCAGCAAGAACAACCTAGGTTGTTCACCAAAAATGGGCCGACATCTAAACTTATATGTTCACTTTTCAAATAAAGATACCAAGAGAATGAAGAAAAATTGATAATAGGAGTAAATTGGAAAGTTGCTTAAAATTGCATGCTCTATCTGAATCACGAAAGAAAAAATCTGGGTTCAGTCACTTCAGTGTCCCTTTAAGCACACAATATGCTTGTGTCTGTATTGTAAAAATGACCTGTTCTGACAAAGTAGGGCATGCCATTTTTAGATTTAAATGTTCCTTTAACATCATTTAAGTTAAACTTAGGAACATTTTATTATGTAAAAAAAAAAGTTGTTACATCAAGCAGATAAAACATACAGTTTTAAATATCTTTCCTTCTGTTATCAAATCTGATTCATTCTTTTGCTATCTTTGTTAAACGAGCAGCAATGCACTACTGGGAGCTAGCTGAACACATCAGGTGAGTTAATTACAAAATAAATATGTGTTTAGCCACCAATAAGCAGCTAGCTTGCAGTAGTGTGTTGCTGCTCCTGAACCTATCTAGGTATGCTTCTCATTGTAGGATAATGAAAGCACAAAACAAATTGAATAGAAGTACATTGTAGAGTTGTTCATGTTTTTTTTTTTACTTCATTCTCCCTTTAACCCCTTCACTGCTAAGCCTTTCTCACACCACACCCCTTTGCTAAGCTAATTTTGAACTTCACCCACACAAATTATATATAATTCAGAAAGATTCAGAAAATCCAATATACCATTTTTATATTTATATTTCGTTGCATCTGAGAAGGCTGCAACAAAAAATGCTGAGTCTTTTAAGATTATAGTGAATAACATTGAAAATCGCCAGGTGACCCTGTTGCTACATTGATCACCTTACTAAAAAATTATACTTGCGCGCTAACCCGACACAGCGTAAAACCTACAGCGCTAAACCCGAAGGTAGTTAGGAATATTTTACACTCCATGTTCTTCACACAGAAAAAAATGTTCATTTCATGTTTATGCAAAGTATATAAAATGTACAATTTTTGAGTAAAATTTTCTATCACCAACAGATAATAAATAACAACTCTGCTTAACATAATGTTATATATCTTCTTCAGACAGGTTTTTGTAGCTTATGGTACTTACACTCCTGGGGGACACAGATTAAGGGAGCTCCAAACTTGCCCCTGGTTAAAAGAGACAATATGAAATGTACCAGTTAAATTTCCATAGTGTAATTCTACACATACGAAGAAATGTGTAGGCACAGTGTTTTATTATTCAATGTTAATATGTGCCCTGTAGCCACATGTATTTATTAAGTGAAGTCATTTTCCTAGAGGTGATGTGATGAATGGTATTATTTCTAAGAGTATAAGCATGTGGGTGTGTACACGTGTCTGTATTTGTGTATGTGAGTGTCTGTATGTGTATGTTTGGGTGTGTGTATGTATGTTAGTGTGTGTAGTGAATGTGTGAGTGTGTATGCATGTGTGAGTGTGTTGTGTGTGTATGTGTATGCTTGTGTGTGTGGTATGAGTGTTTATGTGTATGCATGAGTGTGTATGTTTGTGGTGTGTGTGTGTATGTGTATGCATGAGTGTGTATGTTTGTGGTGTGTGTGTGTATGTGTATGCATGAGTGTGTATGTTTGTGGTGTGTGTGTGTATGTGTATGCATGAGTGTGTATGTTTGTGGTGTGTGTGTGTATGTGTATGCATGAGTGTGTATGTTTGTGGTGTGTGTGTGTATGTGTATGCATGAGTGTGTATGTTTGTGGTGTGTGTATGCATTGATTGAGTGTGTAATGTGTGTGGTGCACGTGTGCATGTGTATGCATGTGTGAGTGTATGTTTGGTGCATGTCTGTGTGTGGCGTATGTGTACGCTTGTGTGAGTGTGTAGTGTTTAGTGCAGACAAGTACACATGTGTATAGTGTGTGTGTGTCAATGCTTGTGTGTTTGAGGCATTTCTATATGTTTCTATGACTTTGTGTGTGTGTTTGATTTTTTTATTGTGTCCTTTTAAATCACTACAAAATATACTTCATTTGTAATTATTGACAGTGATTCTAAAAGTTTTTAAATATAAATTTGTTGAGATATGTCAAATTAATAATTGTTTCTTATTTCTTTTATAAGGGACTTTTAAATGTGGTTGTGGTTAGTAATAAACATATTCTATTGATGAGCTTTCTTAGTAAGCTGTAAACACTGAAGATATTTAGACCCCCATAGCTAAAGAGCAAACTCATGATGCAATGATTTAAAAACTCTTGTAATTAGAATATCTTGCATTCTTTCTTTTGACTCTATTCTTTGGCTGATATTTATATACACTTTTAAATCCTTTTTGCATCTGTCAATTTCCAGTGCAAGGCTTATTGTAAGCTCATATTGCAGCCATTTATATCTTCTATTGACATTGTATACCCTCTGAATTTCATTGTATATTTGATTGTGTGGAACATGAACAATAAAGTCTAGAGAATAAAAAAATAAAAAAATTCTTAAGTAGAATTCAAAACAAAGCAAAATGTTTACTGTGGAAAAATCTAGGCTATTCTTTAACAAATCGTACTAAAGAGATGCCCAATGAGAAGATAGTTTACAAATTTTTCTATAACCTACTTGTTGAAATGAGACCCGACTGTGAGATACTACAAACGGTCAGTCACATGACATCCTCTAAATCCCACATGTTGAGTCACAGGTTAGGTAAAATATCCTAACACTGCCTCAAGAACGCCCTGAAACACTGTCCACGGTCTACACCTCGTCCTCACCTGCAACACTGCTGAGGTGAATTCTATTATGTCCAGCAATATTACTTTAATGTAATAAATATATATAGATTACTTTTAACAATGGATGATTATGTAACCATTGTACACAAATATGCTTTTCCTGTTAGTTTAATTTGAAATTTAAACAATGTTTACTTAACCTTGTGTCATGACAAAACATTTTTTCACAACTGTTTTCCTTCACTGGTGTAATAAAAAGCACCTTTCTAGTCACCATTTCTTTCTCATTCCACAACTGACAATTCTAACTAAGGTGTCGTGTATCATTCTATTAAATAAACAGCTGAGAACTGCAAGGTACATGATTCTCAATCACATTAGAAGACTGCAATAAATCTAAGCATTACTGATTGAGCTACACCTACTAGATTTACTTGTGTCACCTAGATCTATCAGCTTTTGGTGACATGACACTTTCTCAAGCCTTTGGTAATTGTCCAAAGTGAAAACGGACACTAGAAAACTCTACTTAAAAATACATTGTGTTCTACATTGCTGAAGCATTTCTATCATGCACAGGCACACTCATGAAAACTCACTTAAAATATGTATTTATTCTTCTCAAGCATGTGAACAACTATGTCAAAGCTGGGTAAACTTGTATAGTGCATTATTTTATTTCATATGCTGCCCAGCTAGCTTATCATTTTTGTCTTGCAGCTATGTATATTTACAGGCAGTGGTAAATATTTTTTTTTTTTTTCATGTACCCTAAAAAATATGAAAATATTTTTACTTTATATTTTAAAATATTTTTCCCACCATAATAATTAGGATTTTGTATTTTTATGTTTTATATATATATATATATATATATATATATATATATATATATATATATATATATATATATATATATATATATATATATATATACTATATATATATATATACTATATATATATATATATATATATATATATATATATATATATATATATATATATATATAAAAATACGTTAGGGGTCAACGTACATGGGCATTGGATAACAGAAACACGTGACGCTACCCAGACGAGGAAGTCTGCTGTTAACACACTCCACTGAAGTTTGGCGTCTTTTTCAAAGGCTGTTTTTGCTGCTTATTCATGGAATTGCTTTACCTTTGGTGTCAGAATGGATTGCCACCAAGACTGAACCTAAAACATCAGATAAGTGGTTGATATAACACTTTTTACACCGCACACATTTATTGCCACTTTGGAGAACTACATCTTGAAGTTGTAATACATTTGGTCTCTTACAATACCGCAAAATGGAGGCTCACATAGGCCTAGATTTGGAGTTTGGCGGTAGATGGGCTGTTAACGCTACGCAGGCTTTTTTCTGGCCGCACCATAAAATTAACTCTGGTATCGAGAGTCCAAAAAAATGCTGCGTTAGGCTCCAAAAAAGGAGCGTAGAGCATTTTTACCGCAAATGCAACTCTCGATACCAGAGTTGCTTACGGACGCGGCCAGCCTCAAAAACGTGCTCGTGCACGATTCTCCCATAGGAAACAATGGGGCTGTTTGAGCTGAAAAAAAACCTAACACCTGCAAAAAAGCAGCGTTCAGCTCCTAACGCAGCCCCATTGTTTCCTATGGGGAAACACTTCCTACGTCTGCACCTAACACTCTAACATGTACCCCGAGTCTAAACACCCCTACCCTTACACTTATTAACCCCTAATCTGCCGCCCCCGCTATCGCTGACCCCTGCATTACATTATTAACCCCTAATCTTCCGCTCCGTAAACCGCCGCAACTTACATTATCCTTATGTACCCCTAATCTGCTGCCCCTAACACCGCCGACCCCTATATTATATTTATTAACCCCTAACCTGCCCCCCACAACGTCGCCGACACCTGCCTACACTTATTAACCCCTAATCTGCCGAGCGGACCTGAGCGCTACTATAATAAAGTTATTAACCCCTAATCCGCCTCACTAACCATATCATAAATTGTATTAACCCCTAATCTGCCCTCCCTAACATCGCCGACACCTAACTTCAATTATTAACCCCTAATCTGACGATCGGAGCTCACAGCTATTCTAATAAATGTATTAACCCCTAAAGCTAAGTCTAACCCTAACACTAACACCCCCCTAACTTAAATATAATTTACATCTAACGAAATTAATTAACTCTTATTAAATAAATTATTCCTATTTAAAGCTAAATACTTACCTGTAAAATAAATCCTAATATAGCTACAATATAAATTATAATTATATTGTAGCTATTTTAGGATTAATATTTATTTTACAGGCAACTTTGTAATTATTTTAACCAGGTACAATAGCTATTAAATAGTTAAGAACTATTTAATAGTTACCTAGTTAAAATAATAACAAAATTACCTGTAAAATAAATCCTAACCTAAGTTATAATTAAACCTAACACTACCCTATCAATAAATTAATTAAATAAAATACCTAGAATTACCTACAATAAAACCTAACACTACACTATCAATAAATAAATTAAATACAATTTCTACAAATAAATACAATTAAATAAACTAGCTAAAGTACAAAAAATAAAAAAGAACTAAGTTACAAAAAATAAAAAAATATTTACAAACATAAGAAAAATATTACAACAATTTTAAACTAATTACACCTACTCTAAGCCCCCTAATAAAATAACAAAGACCCCCAAAATAAAAAAATGCCCTACCCTATTCTAAATTAATAAATTTAAAAGCTCTTTTACCTTACCAGCCCTGAACAGGGCCCTTTGCGGGGCATGCCCCAAGAAAATCAGCTCTTTTGCCTGTAAAAAAAAACATACAATACCCCCCCCAACATTACAACCCACCACCCACATACCCCTAATCTAACCCAAACCCCCCTTAAATAAACCTAACACTAAGCCCCTGAAGATCTTCCTACCTTGTCTTCACCTCAACAGGTATCACCGATCTGTCCTGGCATCCGGTGCTGAAGAGGTCCAGAAGAGGCTCCAAAGTCTTCCTCCTATCCGGCAAGAAGAGGACATCCGGACCGGCAAACATCTTCATCCAAGCGGCATCTTCGATCTTCTTCCATCCGGTGCAGAGCGGGTCCATGTTGAAGCAGCCGACGCGGATCCATCCTCTTCTTCCGGCGTCTCCCGACGAATGACTGTTCCTTTAAGGGACGTCATCCAAGATGGCGTCCCTCGAATTCCGATTGGCTGATAGGATTCTATCAGCCAATCGGAATTAAGGTAGGAATATTCTGATTGGCTGATGGAATCAGCCAATCAGAATCAAGTTCAATCCGATTGGCTGATCCAATAAGCCAATCAGATTGAGCTCGCATTCTATTGGCTGATCGGAACAGCCAATAGAATGCGAGCTCACATTCTATTGGCTGATCGGAACAGCCAATAGAATGTGAGCTCAATCTGATTGGCTGATTGGATCAGCCAATCAGATTGAACTTGATTCTGATTGGCTGATTCCATCAGCCAATCAGAATATTCCTACCTTAATTCCGATTGGCTGATAGAATCCTATCAGCCAATCGGAATTCGAGGGACGCCATCTTGGATGACGTCCCTTAAAGGAACCGTCATTCGTCGGGAGACGTCGGAAGAAGAGGATGGATCCGCGTCGGCTGCTTCAACATGGACCCGCTCCGCACCGGATGGAAGAAGATCGAAGATGCCGCTTGGATGAAGATGTTTGCCGGTCCGGATGTCCTCTTCTTGCCGGATAGGAGGAAGACTTTGGAGCCTCTTCTGGACCTCTTCAGCACCGGATGCCAGGACAGATCGGTGATACCTGTTGAGGTGAAGACAAGGTAGGAAGATCTTCAGGGGCTTAGTGTTAGGTTTATTTAAGGGGGGTTTGGGTTAGATTAGGGGTATGTGGGTGGTGGGTTGTAATGTTGGGGGGGGGGTATTGTATGTTTTTTTTTTACAGGCAAAAGAGCTGATTTTCTTGGGGCATGCCCCGCAAAGGGCCCTGTTCAGGGCTGGTAAGGTAAAAGAGCTTTTAAATTTATTAATTTAGAATAGGGTAGGGCATTTTTTTATTTTGGGGGTCTGTTATTTTATTAGGGGGCTTAGAGTAGGTGTAATTAGTTTAAAATTGTTGTAATATTTTTCTTATGTTTGTAAATATTTTTTTATTTTTTGTAACTTAGTTCTTTTTTATTTTTTGTACTTTAGCTAGTTTATTTAATTGTATTTATTTGTAGAAATTGTATTTAATTTATTTATTGATAGTGTAGTGTTACGTTTTATTGTAGGTAATTGTAGGTATTTTATTTAATTAATTTATTGATAGGGTAGTGTTAGGTTTAATTATAACTTAGGTTAGGATTTATTTTACAGGTAATTTTGTTATTATTTTAACTAGGTAACTATTAAATAGTTCTTAACTATTTAATAGCTATTGTACCTGGTTAAAATAATTACAAAGTTGCCTGTAAAATAAATATTAATCCTAAAATAGCTACAATATAATTATAATTTATATTGTAGCTATATTAGGATTTATTTTACAGGTAAGTATTTAGCTTTAAATAGGAATAATTTATTTAATAAGAGTTAATTAATTTCGTTAGATGTAAATTATATTTAAGTTAGGGGGGTGTTAGTGTTAGGGTTAGACTTAGCTTTAGGGGTTAATCCATTTATTATAGTAGCGATGAGCTCCGGTCGTCAGATTAGGGGTTAATAATTGAAGTTAGGTGTCGGCGATGTTAGGGAGGGCAGATTAGGGGTTAATACTATTTATGATAGGGTTAGTGAGGCGGATTAGGGGTTAATAACTTTATTATAGTAGCGCTCAGGTCCGCTCGGCAGATTAGGGGTTAATAAGTGTAGGCAGGTGTCGGCGACGTTGAGCGGGGCAGATTAGGGGTTAATAAATATAATATAGGGGTCGGCGGTGTTAGGGGCAGCAGATTAGGGGTACATAAGGATAACGTAGGTGGCGGCGCTTTGCGGTCGGCAGATTAGGGGTTAATTATTGTAAGTAGCTGGCGGCGACGTTGAGGGGGGCAGGTTAGGGGTTAATAAATATAATACAGGGGTCGGCGGTGTTAGGGGCAGCAGATTAGGGGTACATAAGGATAACGTAGGTGGCGGTCGGCAGATTAGGGGTTAAAAAAATTTAATCGAGTTGCGGCGATGTGGGGGGACCTCGGTTTAGGGGTACATAGGTAGTTTATGGGTGTTAGTGTACTTTAGGGTACAGTAGTTAAGAGCTTTATGAACCGGCGTTAGCCCAGAAAGCTCTTAACTCCTGCTTTTTTCCTGCGGCTGGAGTTTTGTCGTTAGAGCTCTAACGCTCACTTCAGAAACGACTCTAAATACCGGCGTTAGGAAGATCCCATTGAAAAGATAGGATACGCAATTGACGTAAGGGGATCTGCGGTATGGAAAAGTCGCGGCTGAAAAGTGAGCGTTAGACCCTATTTTGAGTGACTCCAAATACCGGCGGTAGCCTAAAACCAGCGTTAGGAGCCTCTAACGCTGGTTTTCACGGCTAACGCCGAACTCTAAATCTAGGCCATAATCTTTTGCACCGATTGTGCAGAGACTGACTTTTGTAAAGTATTGGAGTACTATGAAATTTCCAATATTTGAAAAATATTAAGTGGATTTTTCTTGTATCTATGTATGTGTATTTCTTTGCATGCAACTAACAGAGCCTTGAGATTGTGTTTTTTGTTACGTATACCTTAAGGGTGACAACCAACACTTAGATCCCTATAACGAACCTGCCCAGTTATTTCTCCTAGAATTTATCTGGGGGTTTCTGTGTGCAGCTGGGGTGTAGTGTTAGCGACGCCCTGTATAAGGTATGAAATACATCAATTGAGTATACAAAATTTATATGCCTTGTCAAAGAGTATAATCTTGTATAAGCCTTGCAATTGTATTGTTTGGTTACATATACCTTAGGGGTGACACGCAACACATAGATCCCTATATCGAACCTGCCCATTTATTGCTCCTAGAATTTGTCTGGGGGTTTCTGTGTGCAGCTGGGGTGTAGTGTCAGCGGCGCACTGTATAAGGTATAAAATACAACTTCTTTGTATACATAAATTTTGTGCCTCGACACAGGGTATGATTTTGTAAGTCACTTTACTCTATATATAATGCAATGTGTTTCTTGTCTTGCATTTCATCATAATTATTTATCTATATTACATAGAGATATTGTATCCTATGATTAACCTGAGATAACTAGTCTCTAGCATGAGACTATAATACATATTGATTACGTTTTATTATTCAAAAGAGTGCTTGATTCCCTATCTTTTTCTTATGGTGCATTTATTAAGATGTTTCATTTCTTTTCTTATAGTCTTTGAAAAAAAAAATATAAATATATATAAATATATGAGGGACTAGCTAACCACAATGCTACAAGCATTTATTTAAACTTGCAGGGAGGTAATGGTTGATTTTGTTATAAGCGGTTTTTGAATATAATCTCAGTGACTAGTGACTACACGCTGCGGATGTTTGCGCGTGATCACTCATAATTCATTTTAAAAGCTAATAGTTGAATAGTATTCAATACAAACCACATTAAACTTATTTAAAGCCCACTAGGTAAACTGCTTCCAACATATCTTTGGTACGTGAAGCATAGACATAATTTGCAGAAATATTGTTACATAATGGTTATAAATCGATGCAAGAATAAGTATCATATTGTACATATATAGTTGGGCTAACTACAATTTAGTCTTGTATGTATCTTGACACAATTTGAGGAGAATTACCTATTAAGATGTACAGCATACTGTGATAAACTATAGGCTAAGTTGAGCTTAAGAATTCTTAAAGGGGTAAAACTGGGGAACTAGCCCAAAACTGTGAACTTTACACAAAATAGATTGAATACAATTATTAAGTGATACGAAAATTCAAAAACTAATAAATATACAATTGTCATATAGATTCACGACTATTAATGTGTTACTAACACAAGCGCATTAAGGCATACTTTGTGACCTGTAGTTCAGGTAAGATTTCAGATCCACATGCTGTGGATGTAAGTGCATGTTTATATAAACGCAAGCTCAGATACCCACTACCTATTAGACATGTAAAGCAATATTAGTGGCTTGAGTATTATTTACAATTCATAACATGCAGCGGATGTAAGCGCATGTATTTTGAACACGTATACATATACGAACCCAACAATCCACTAACTGTTAGACACTTTGGAAACAACAGTGTTTCAGATATTATTTAAAATCTATAACATGCCATGAATATAGGCATGTATATAAATGTATATAAATACAAGGCTAGTAATCTACTACCCGTTAGACACATACAGCAATAATAGTGTTTCGGATATCATTTAAATGCAGATACAAGGGCATGAATTTTGAACACTTATACAAACGCTAATCCAGTAATTTACTACTGGTTAGACACTTAAGGCAACTACAGTGTTTTCAGATAATGTGCAATCCAAAACATGTTGCGGTTGTGATTGCATAAAATTTGATCATATATAGAAATGCTAGCCTTGAAATTTATTCCAAGTTGGATACTTAAGGCATCCTAATAAAGGTTACATTTTAATTTAAGCACCCCCCCACTTTTTTCTAAACTGCCTCTCCCCAATAGCCTTTTTAGGAAAGTGAGTGCTACATAAGTGTACACCAGCATCAGTCTCCGACTGATATTTTTGTGTATTAATGGAAGGGTGTATATTCACTCAGTTAAGATGATCAAAATATAATCCTGCATGTAATTACCTAAATACTACAACAGCGACAGCCTGCGTTGTTACCACATGGCTACCAAAACAAACATCTGCATAGGCTCCCATGTACCACACCCACATATCGGATTCGTCAGTGGATCGGATTCAAACCATGCCCCCCGCACGGAGTCCATGAAAAAATGCCCTATCTGCCCATCACAAAGTTATCTTGATATATCTAATACAATTACCTCCAGCAATGTATCAACATACCCATTGTAAAGCCAATTCCTACTGAAACAAACTGATTATCCATAACAACAATACATATAGGCTCCCAAATGTCACACCCCCACAGCAAGATTTGCCGAAGGATAGTGGATAGTGACGCATGGTCAAGCCATGCCCCCGGCTCAGAGCGAGAGTCAGTGGCCAATCAGATCAGTGTGTCAAAAAGTACTAAATGTGACAGTGGGTATCGAGCTCAACATCAATGAATAAAGCATAAAGAAAACTGCGAGATTAACTTTGAGCGAAGATTAATCTTTTGTGATACGCCCGGCTGACAAGGGTGGGGCAGTTGTGGTGATGGATTTAAGCCAGTACAGAACAGAGATTATTAGACAACTTTCTGACGTAACCACCTATGTAGCCCTGCAAAGTGACTCTACTTACCAACTGAAAAGGCTCATAGACTAGAAATTATTGGAGTGGAAAGAGTCTGAATTGATAATACAGCAGGAGTTTGGCTTCTTGAAAAGAGAGTTCCCTATAACACCCATACTATACACATTGCCAAAAATTCATAAAGACCCAGTCAAACCTACAGGTAGACTGTTAGTTTCTGCTAGGGGATCCTTGTTGCAGCCACTAGCTGAGTTTGTGGATCTCTACCTACAGCCTTGGGTGAAACAAATGAGATCTTATATTCAAGACTCTACAGCCTTTATCCAACAGATATCTCAACTCAAAGATATCAGTACCACCAACTTACTAGTCACCTTGGATGTATCTAGCTTATACACTGTTATCCTACACAAGCTAGGGATAGCAGCTGTCACTAAATGCTTAAGACGAGTGTCCTATGCGGGTCCATTTGAAGAGGTAATTGTGGAATTACTCACTATCTGCCTTACAAAAAAAAATAATTGAGAATACCTTCTATTTGCAAATTGCAGGCACAACGATGGGGTCCAAAGTGGCCCCATCACTGGCAAATTTATTTATGGCTGACTATGAGACCGTGCACATGAAGGTTTATGAGTTACATCCAATAAAATGTTACTGCCGGTATATAGATGATCTCTTTCTTATCTGGCAAGATGGGGAAGCATCTTTTGAGACATGGATCAGATCTCTGAATGAGATTGAGAGCACCATTAGATTCCAGTACACTGCAAACTTGAACTCAGTGGACTATTTGGACGTAAAGATGTTCAAGGTCCATGACAAATTGGGTACCACCTTATTTAGGAAAAGCACTGATCAAAATTCCATTCTACAAGCAAGAAGCTGTCATCAACCAGCTCTGATTCGAAACATTCCAAAAGTGCAATACCAGCAAGTGATCAGGAATAACACAGATGCAAACAAATGTACCCTACAATTGTTTGAGATGACACAGAGGTTTATGCAATGTGACTACAGGGGGAAAGAGCTACAAGAAATGCGGGAACACGAATTGCACCCAAGAGTGACAAAGAGCCCTCCAAAAAAGAACAATTCTCCACAACTCACGTTTGTGACTTCTTACACCCCTGAGCAATACCATATTACCAAGGCCATTAAGGAAGAATGGAAGCTGATTCAATCAGATCTGACGTTACCATTTACTCAGTGGGTAGTACTTCGACTTGCATACCACAGGGGGAGGAGCTTGAGGGACTCGCTGATGAAAACCGATGTAACCCCCATGAGCGACAAAAAATCCTGGTTGAGGAAAAAGAATGGTTGCTTCAAATACACCAGCTGTGTGACATGCAACAGTATGCACACGGGTGCCAATTTTCAACACCCTGATTGCAAGAAGAAATATCAAATCAAATTATTTTTGACTTGCACAACACAGTACATCATATACCTCCTTAATTGCCCCTGTGGAAAGTTCTACACAGGAAAAACCACTGACGATGCCAGAGTGAGGATGGCGAACCACCGTTCAAGTATTAGGACTGCCCTCAAAACTGGTAGATCTGACCAACCTGTGGCCCGTCATTTTTTGGAAGTGGGCCATACTGTTAATTACCTGAGGTTTAGAATTATAGATCATGTACCGATTCCAAGAAGAGGAGGCAATAGGACCAAACTTCTTTTGCAGAAAGAGGCGAGATGGATATATGAATTGAAAACCCTAACACCTAGGGGTCTGAATGTCCACACTGGCTGGCAGTGCTTTTTATCAGTACACTGAGTAATTTTTGCCAGTTCCTCTGATGAACTTCCTGATAAAATTTGATATGAGAGTTCACCTATCCATATAGGTTAGATTTATTCTTACTGATCTGAGCCTATAGTATATTACTTTGTAATTTGAAATGAGAGTTCACTCATCCATTTAGGCTAGATTTTAGATGTTCATCTTAGTTTATAGTATATCTTTAATTGCATTGCCCCTGGAACCATTAGCCTTGATAGGTCTTCTCATAGGGTTTGACCCGAGTAGATTTAAAAGTTGATTTAACATTGGAGTCTTGATTGTGGTTTACCATGTAATGTGTGCTTGTATTTAATTTGATTGTTTTATGTATGTATATATATATATATCTATATATCTATATATATATATATATATATATATATATATATATATATATATATATGTGTGTGCTTTATGATAGGTTAATTACACATTGGGTATGCACTTTATGGTGATATACCTCTCCGTTAGATGATCTCTGACACAGCGGCAGACTGTGATGCGGTCCATTTATTAGCACTGGTCCAGTACCCCTTCATTACAAGTTGCCTTCCCTTAATTTTTGTATGTTTTGAGCCGGACTATATAGCCTTGTGGTCAGGGCTTTTTCCCAGGATGGGCGATCTTTAGAGTATATTGCTGGTCTCATCACTACAGGAATAATGATTAGTTAATGCAGTGTTTTACCCTACCTAGGACTTATAACTGACATTATCATGTATGATCATATAGAGTCATATGGGCGGCTGGGGCCCATGTATATATATATATATAAATATATATATATTGATCCTGTTAGACCTGAGGTCTTTTTTCTTTATATTCTTTTGAGTATTTATTTAATTCTATTTGTTGTTACCTTTAGTGATTATACTCAAGGTGGATTGGTGTATGATTATTATGATCACTCTGACTGCCATTATGGATATTGGTGGTACAAGTAACAGTTTAGAGGTGTTTTTTATAATTTGCTATTTCCTAGACATACTGATTGTTATAACATTATGGAGATTAAGATTTCATGTCATACTATATGTCATGGCTGACTTTTGGTCTTGACACGGCAATAGGATGGTCTTTACCTTGGTTTTACTTTTGTTTTGTTTTTTTACTTGTGTTTTTTACTTGCGTTTTTAGTTTTGTCTTTAGGTCCCTTGTTTTGCCCTGTTGGTATATGGGCATATTTTTCCCATTGTGGCTTATTAGATTGTAGCTCTGAGGATTAGGGGAAGTTGACCTCGCAGTTTTCTTTATGCTTTATTTATTGGTGTTGAGCTCGATACCCGCTGTTACATTTAGTACTTTTTAACATACTGATCTGATTGGCGACTGACTCTCGCTCTGAGCGGGGGGCATGACTTCACCATGCGTCACTATCCACTATCCTCCGGCGAATCTTGCTCTGGGAGTGTAACACTTTGGAGCCTATATGTATTGTTGTTTTGGATAATCAGTTCGTCTCGGTAGTAATTGACTTTACAATGGGTATGTTGATACATTGCTGGAGGTAATTGTATTAGATACATCAAGATAACTTTGTGATGGGCAGATTGACCATTTTTTCACTGACTCTCGCTCTGAGCAGGGGGCGTGGTTTCACCAAGCATCACTATCTACTGACGAATCCGATATGTGGGTGTGGTACACAGAAGCCTTTGCAGATGTTTGTTTTGGTAACCAAGTAGTAACAACACAGGCTGTCACTGTTATTTAGGTAATTACATGCAGGATTATATGTTGATCCTTTTAACGGAGTGGATATACACCCTTCCATTAATAACTTACACTGATTACAGGAGTGCATTTATTATGTTCACATTATTATTTTGTTTTTGATATATCCCATATATTCACTATTGAGCTGACTCAAATAGATTGCACACGGCTCGTTTACTTTTTCACATGGCTATCTTTGATTGGTAGCCCAGAGGGGGAGGTTTACACAGACTTAGAAAAGTTTGCTTATTACACTTGGTGTGTGTCAGAAGAAGGGACGTTTGTGGTCCAGAAACATCAGTGCTTTCTTTACTGAACTTTTATATACCTTACAACAGCACCCTGGCAGTTGAAGTTGATAAACACACACCCAAAGAGAGGCCAAATAACAATGTACATAGAATCCACGATTATAACTATGAAACTCAACGACATATATTGACCAACACACATGTGGACAATCCTACACCCAGAGAGAGACCAAACTATGATTCATATAAAGCTCAGGATCATGACTACCAATCTGGAACCACCTTTAGATCTTTTGAGTCAGAAAATAGATACCATGTATTAAATAGAGAGGATCAACAACCTCCCAATAATCCCCCGAGTCCACACAATGGAGATCTGTGTCACACCCCTTTTTTAGAGGTGGGCCTAAACCACCCAATAGAGCAGTGGTCTATGTCCCCCCGACCACCGCATCAAAAAAGAGCGCACGGAAACGGGGAAGTAGAGGAAGATCTACAACCACCAAAAAAGAAAAATTATTAAAATTTAGAAAGGGTATTTTTAATCTGTCTAACCATGAGCTAACAGATGATGAGATTAGGGTATTGGGAAAAGGGCTATCATAATTCTAATATGTTTCAGTTATTTGTGGATGCTAACAATTTTACTAGGAAATTTTCTCTACAAAAGTTTTTTGCCGAAAAACGACTTAAACACACCTCCAACAAGCCTATAATTTTAGACACTATGCATGAGCGTCTGAATGATGGCATCCTGGCTTATGAACCTGATACTCTGTTGGAACAATTTACTGAGAAATACATACACACAGATTTTAAACCTAGATCCAACTTTAATCCCCGTAGGACTAAGAACTCACATATCAGTATATACCAATCCATGGTTCTTAAAGACCTTGAAAGATTGCCCAAAAAATCTACATATAAGAGCAATTTAAGTCCGGCAGAACGACAAGCCCTTAGCTCTTTAAGTACCAATAGTAGTCTGGTAATCCATCAAGCGGATAAGGGAGGTGGGACGGTACTTGAGAATATTCAAGATTATATCCGGGAGGCAGACAGAATTCTTAATTATGCCAGCCACTATAGGGTTCTACCCAACGATCCGACCCTTATCTTTTCCAAACAACTTTTATTCCTTCTATCTGAAGGATTTGATGAAGGAATTATCACTAAAAAAGAAAAAGAGTATCTTTATCCTAAAAATCCGTGTGTTGCTTTTTATTACCATCTTCCCAAAATTCACAAGGACACGTCCAATCCCCCTGGGAGGCCTATAGTGGCTGGCATTGACAGTTTAACTGACCATCTTTCTGCCTATGTGGATTCATTTTTACAGAAGCATGTAATTACTTTGCCTTCCTATATCAAAGATTCCACCGATCTACTCAACAAACTTACTAATTTAGGATTGACTAAAAATAGTTCTGATATTTGGTGGATAACGAGCGATGTCAGCTCATTGTACTCCAATATTCCCCATGATAAGGGTCTGACAGTGATCCAATCTTATTTGGAGACTGATATATACATGCCCCATAAACAACAATTGTTCATTATTGATATAATACGTTTCATATTGCATCATAATTACTTCATCTATCAGGGAAGGTACTATCTCCAGATAAAAGGTACGGCCATGGGCACCAGATTCGCACCCAGTTTTGCCAATCTTTATATGGGCAAATTTGAGGAGACCCATGTCTATGGGTCTCCTATGGGTGCGAGTCTGGTGTTCTATGGCCGGTGTATAGATGACCTTATCTTCATCTTTAGGGGAACACATGAAGAAGCCCTTTCATTTTCATCATCTCTGAATCTTAATGAGTTTGGTCTCGAATTCACAAGTAATATCCAACCAACAAGAATCGATTATTTAGATCTGACATTATATTTTTCAGAAATTGGTACTATATCATCTGAAACTTTTTTCAAAAAAGTAGATTGTAACAGTTTCCTTAATTTTAAGAGTAATCACTACTACAGCTGGAAGAAAAACGTGCCATACGGACAATTCAGGCACATTAGGCGCAACTGTAGTTCAGTAGAAGGATATATCAAACAGTCTATCATACTAAAGGATAGATTTTTGGAAAAAGGATATCCGTTAGATTTGGTGGAAAATGGGTATCTTAGAGCTTTAAATGATGATAGAGAGAAATATTTAATACCAAAGAAGAAAGAGAATAAAGAAATAAAACCACAACCCTCTGATACACTAAAAACTCCTTTATTTATAACAGGTTATAGTAATCAATATAAGGAAATTAAGCAGATCATCCACAAACACTGGTCGATAATATGTGATGACCCGTTCCTTAAGAATCATATTTCCTCTAAGCCCTGTGTCGTCTATAGGAGGGCCCCCACACTCAAAAATAAATTAGCCCCTAGTAAAGTTGTTAGAGACAAAAATAGGAATTCCCAACAGAAATTGGGGCCCAATAAAACCTTCTTGAACAATTTTTTGCCCAGATATGGGCTTTTTAAATGCCTCAAACCCAGATGCAATATGTGCAGGTCAGTTAAAAGCGGGACTAATTCCTTTACCTCTAATCAAACAGGAGAACACTTTAAAATTAACAAAAGGCTTTCATGCGAATCCACGTATGTAGTCTATCTGATCAGTTGCGTCTGTGAGGTGCAGTATGTGGGCCGCACTGGACGCACCATCAGAAAACGATGGAGCGAACATGTTTATAATATTAAGAGGAAATTTTTGAAACACAGCTTGTCTAGACATTGTGCTTAGGCGCATAAAGGTAGCTCAAAAACATTATCTATACTACCAATAGAACAGATACCTCGCAATAGTCATAATCCTATGATAACTCTGCGTCGCAGAGAAACTTATTGGATTCACAAACTACACACTTTAGCACCGGATGGCCTCAATGAATGTGAATGATCTAGCGGCTTTTGATCTATTCTAAATATGGAATAAAGATCACAATACCATCACACTCACAACACACTCACACTCACAACACTTACAACACTTTTTATACCATCACAGCCCTTGGTTTACTTAACACTTGTTATTCAATTCCTAAATCACATAATATCACACACCACTACATAGTGGCCCTACACATATGGTTTCACTTACATCTTTATTTTATTTTTATTTTCACTCAATACTTGAGTTTTTCCTCAACTCAATTATTCATTTCACATATTATCTCCCATCATTCATGTATACCGTATACCAGGTATTAAATTCACTCCTAGCTCCCATGGTCTTATATATGTGAAAATCTCTCCACTCACTATTTACATTGTATATTATAATACTTTTGTTAAAATAGGTTGCCCTTTTATTGTTCCAAATATTTTTACAATGCCTCGTTCACTATGCATTTCTATTCTCACTTCACTCCTATTCATCATCATAGTTAACTACACTTGAATTGATAAATGTCATCACATTTAGTACCACACTTTCCATTATAGTTAGATAACTATTTATATAATAGTCTCACTGTTCTTATTTATTATTACTGATATAATTATAGGTTGCCCCTATATGGTTTTAATATATCACATCACCACGCTCACAGTAATTTTCTATTCTCATCATATATTTTTTCTTTGTCACAACTAACGATAATAGATTTGTCAAATGCTATTACACTTAATACAATACCGCCTATTATAGTCAGACAACACTTATAATACAATAGCCAACCCTCTGGCTTTGATACGACCATGCTATTTCATATAATTTTATAGTAGTATAGTTTCATCTATAATACTCAATTTAGTTTTAACTATAATACATTTGTGGTCTAGCACATAGGAACTATGAATCTGTTAGGCACTTCATATTATATGTAATCTTTTGGGGACCACTACAAATTGTGTCATGCCTATGTCTATGCGTCAGTGACATTGTGTCAATAAGCCCCTTTAGGCATGTATTAGACACCCCGATCTTATTATTTAGCCTTGCGCTGTATATAATGTTAGAACTTAGTACTATCATCATCTTCGTCTGCCCCTTCATGTTTTTTCCTAACTAATAGATAATATGTCAGAGTATAGGGTTGACCTGACACTTGTTAGCCGCAATGGGCTATGAGAGTGGTTATTCTCATATTGACGAATCCGTGTAATGGGCTTTGATATTTAGTACTATCATTCCCTTGGCCCGCCCCATCATATTCTATCATATAAGTTCCCCTAACCAATCAATTAGCCAATACGTCAGAGCATAGGGCTGATCTGACAATTCGTTAGCTGCAATGGGCTTTGAGAGTGTGTATTCTCACACTGACGGGCTCAGAGTAACGGCTTTGAGAGAGTGCTTGATCTTTTTAGATATGCGTTTAACACAATATGCCTTTAAGTATGGCTATGGACACTCCGATCTAAATACTTAGTATTGTGCCGTAGTATAAGCAATCACAGTCTGGTCTGCCTCCTCACGCCCACTCTCATTCACACAATTTTCTCTATCCAACCATTGGCTCACACGTCAGAACATTAGGCTTACTAGACAGCTGTCAGCCGTAAACAGACTTTAAGAAGTGTTGTTTTAACTACGTATTTAGAAATAATATCTTCGGTTCTCACTTAGCAAAATTATATCAAGCTTAGGAGTAGTATGCAGATTAACAAATCACTTACAACCCTCATTTCTCACTTTGAAACGCCAAAAAATAGGCGCCAAATAAATAATAGACTTGTATAGTTTTAGTCTAGTGCAAAGACATGCGCACTCTAACACTTACGCCAACTTATTTGTTATTTTGTAACAGTTACATTGTATAAACATCACAAATATGGAGGACATTTTAATGATAACCTTATGGAATAATAAGAACAAAAGGTATGTGAATCTGTTTTGTTTGTTTGTATCAAACAATGTGAGTGTTATATTGTTTAGGATGCCCAAGTTTGGGATGTTGGCTTTTTAAATGTGATTGCTCATCACTGGTGCTATAAGAATTGAACACACTGTGAACATATGTTTGTTTAATTCCATTAACATGAAATCATTTCAAATTATTCTATGCAATCCTGATGTATTGTTATGTAGTGAAATATATGGATTTTTTTCTATATTTATTTTATGTGGCACCTTATGTAAAATTTACTGATGAATTGTATATTAATTTTTCTTTGTATTAATGGATTTTTAACATATGACAGATTAGTCATCTTGTTTATTACAATTTGATTGTCTTACTATGGACCAATGGTATTCTAGGCTCCTCTTATTATCAGGTGCTAACGATTAAGATTATTTAGATGTAGGGTATATATATAGCAAGTGTTCCTCAATGTTGTATGAAGCCTGATGAAACAGCTTGTTGCTGAGAAACGCGTCGCTCTGTTTTTATTATTTTAATAAATTAATTTTTATATTTGAACACTTGCTGCTATTATTTGCTACCATCTTTTCACCCTTGGCTGAGAGGGATGCATTCTTTGATAACCCTGATTGTTGCTGTATCCTGAATCTGCCCTGATTCCCTATTTCCCTGGATGATCCACCTGTGTCCAGTTGGCCTGTGATCTAGTCTGGTGGGTGACTATTGATCCCACCTTGCCTCTATAGCATCAAAGGAGATGCTACAACTATTGTGAGTACCACTCTTCTATCTCGCAATTGATTTATCCGTGTATAAGCAATACTAGGCCATATAGGCACCTTTGTCTCCTCTTATCTCTCTGATACAGACATCACACCATTGCCGGCTGTTGGTCTTCTGGGTGACTGTTATAGATCCCAGACTGCTCCCTTAGCACTGATTGAGGTGCTCTCCTAAATGTGAGTTCAATCCCTCATACATATAGTTGATTTTGGACCAAACAATATTGGGCCATGTGGCGCATCTGTCTTCTCTTTTCTTTTGTAGTTGAAGTTAAGTGGGGAGAGTGCACACACAACTTTACTTGGATATATATATATATATATATATATATATATATATATATGTCACTTTAGATGTAACTTCCCTTTATACCTCTATTCCCCATGATTTGGGATTGGAGGCATTACACTTTTTTTCTAACTAATCATACCACATATGATTTTTTCACCAATCAATTTCTTTACACTGTGGTCGAGGGCAAGTATTATCTCCAGAGACGTGGCACTGCTATGGGGGCGAAATTCGCCCCTTCCTATGCTAATCTCTATATGGGGTTCTGGGAGCGGTGCTATGTCTTTGGAGACAATAATCCCTTTCAGGAGAATATTGTTTATTTTGGTAGGTACATTGACAACTTGATGTTAGTGTGGGATGGAGACCAACAATCTGTTTTTCGGTTTCTTGAATATGCTAACAAATTTAACCTTGAATTCACTATGACTGAGAATGTCAACACTATTAATTTTTTGGATGTCACTTTGATCTCCTGTATTGAAACACACTCCATTGAGATTGAACTCTATAGAAAAAGCACAGCAGGCAACACCATCTTGCACTCCACATTTTGTCACCCTAGACACACCATTGAAACCATCCCATATGGACAATTAGTTAGAAATTGCACAACAGAGCATAAATACCAATTACATTCCACACATACTAATCAGAGATTAAAAGCTTGTGGATATAATGTCAATCTTTTGAATGAAACCAAATCGAAAATGGACACAATGAATAGGGAGGATCTGATACATAAAAATAAGAATAAGAAACAATCCGAACAAAGAATAGGTATCAAGCCAACTTTCATTACCAGTTACAGTAAGGATTACACAAAGATATGTGGCATTGTACGTAGTTTAAGAGTGATGCCAAACTTAAGAAGATTATTGCTGATCGTTGCCATTTTTCTGCTCGTAGAACAAAAACTTTGAGAAGCATATTGGCTCCTTCAATGCTACCTCAGAATAATAATCAGACATGGCTCACCAGAAGAATAGGCTGCAATAAGTGCTATGGCAAAATTTGCAAAACTTGCACTCATATTGACCAAGGGACCAAATTTAGATCAAGCAGTACAAGCAAAGAATTTGATATATGCTTTAGAAATACATGTAACACTACACATGCAATCTATTTGCTAACGTGTCAGGGATGCAAAAAGCAATACGTAGGGCGCACGAAACATGCCCTACGAGACAGAGTATTACAACATCTGAGAGATATAGGGAGTCCGGATAGCACCACCCCTATAGCAAAACATTTTCATCAGGAACACAATTCTAATGATTCCCTATTGAAAGTACAGGGCATTGATCATGTCCCTAGACATAGAAGAGGGGGAGATAGAGAGAGACGTTTGGACCAGAGGGAGGTGTTTTGGATTTTTAATCTTCAAACAAAACACCCCTCTGGTCTGAACTCGATCATGGATGTAGATTTGTTCTATTGAAAATTCTGGGTTCATTTATTTGTTACATTAAACAGGAAGTTGATATATACTTTAATGTATGACTATAAGTCTTATCCCAGTGTCTTTCAAATATAGCAATTTCTGATTTCAAACAGGGTTGCATTTACAAATTTTGTACTCTTGTTTATATATATTATATGATCTTTTGGATCAAAACTGTATTGTCTTCTCTGAGAGAGATATGTTACTTGAATCCCTTCTAGACAATGGGTTAACAAATAACAGATGCCTGTAATTGTCATAATGCTAAGCCTTTAAATAGAGCTAGTAGGTGGGAACACAGGTTATGCCAGTGAACAAGGGCTGAGACTTACCCTGAAACATGTTTGGCGGTTTGTTCTAAACCTCGTTGCGGGCCTGCAATTGGATTTTGTATTTTTACATGTTTTTACAAGTTATCTAAGTTTTTTTTTCTTTTTTTTTCTTTTGCCTTTTTCTTGAGCTGCAGGATTACAGAGTGTGTCTAATATATATATATATATATATATATATATATATATATATATATATATATAATAATTTGTGATTTATATAGCGCTTTTCTCCCTGTGAGACTCAAAGCACTTTACAAATATACCAACATAAGACATAAAAGTTAGGAGTTTCTGAAGGTCAGATAAGCGGACTGAATGTCTGATGGAAGAGCTGGGTCTTTAGCTTTTTTTAAAAGGTCTGTAAGGACGGTGCCTCTCTGATTGCGCACAGTAAAGAGTTCCAGAAAGTAGGGGCAGCGTGGCCGAATGCTCTGGAGCCTGAGTTTGTCCTTATTCTTGGCACTGAGAGGAGGGATGTGTTGGCTGACCTAAGTGAACGGGATGGGATGTAGGGTGTCAGGAGCTCTTTCAGGTACTGTGGGCTTTGGTTGTTTAAGGCTTTGAAGGTCAGCAGGCCAATTTTAAAATATGTTCGCCATTTAATTGGAAGCCAATGCAGGGAGTAGAGAACAGGTGTTATGTGGCAGGAGCGAGTTTGATTGGTCAATAGTCTGGCTGCTGCATTTTGTACTGTCTGAAGGCGATAGAGTTCTTTTCTTGGGACGCCCAAGTAAAGTGCATTGCAGTAATCTAGCCTAGAGGATGCAAATACATGGATTAATGTTGGCATATCATCCGGTGGAATTAAGTGTTGTATCCTGGCTATGTTTTTCAGATGAAAGTAGGCAGATTTTATTACGGAGGAAATCTGCTGTTTAAAAGATAGTACAGCATCAATCAGCACTCTGAGGTTTCGTACCTTTGCTGAACTAACAAGTTTAGAGCCTCCAAGCTCCAGGCCAGTTGGGTGATCGTGGGATATTTTTGATGCCCGGGGTCCCCTCACCAAGAGTAACTCTGTTTTGTCCGAGTTCACTTTGAGACAGCTAGCATTCATCCATTCTATGAGGTCTGTTAAGCAATTGTTTATGCAGCATGCTGGGTCTGTAGTATCTGGAGCAAAGGAGAAGTAGAATTGTGTGTCATCAGCGTAACAATGATACCTTAGGCCATGTCAGTTAATGATGTCCCTCAGTGGTAGTAAGTAAATTGTGAATAGCATGGGAGACAGGATAGATCCTTGTGGAACTCCGCAGGCCAGTTCTGTTGGTGCTGATGAGCTTGATCCTAATATTACTCTCTGTGATCTACCAGCGAGGAAAGATTTAAACCAGTTAAGGATTGTGCCTCCTAGACCACAGATGTACTGCAAGCACTCTATTAGAATCCTATGGTCAATGGTGTCAAATGCAGCTGAGAGATCCAGGAGGATTAGAATGTAATGTCTCTTGCCATGAGGAGATCATTTAGCACTCGGACTAGCGCTGTTTCAGTGCTGTGGCGGCATCTGAAGCCTGACTGGAAAGGATTGAATATGTTTAGGCGTGATAGATGGGCTTCCAGTTGAGTTGCCACTACTTTTTCAATTACTTTCCCCAGAAATGGGAGGTTGGATACTGGTCTGTAATTAGTCATGCAGTCTGGGTCTAATAAAGGTTTCTTTAGGAGTGGTTTTACCACAGCTTCTTTTAGAGGATCTGGGAAGTCTCCTATTTTTAGTGAACACTGCACTATTTTTGTGAGGACTGGGGCGAGTGTTTCAATGCATCCAGATATGAGCTGCGTTGGAGCAGGGTCTAAGTCACATGTAGTAGGGTGCAACTTTCGTATGGTGTTTTTAACTCCTTTTATATCCACATTTGTAAAAGTGGCCCATAAACTGGGGCAATCTGGCATTCCATTGTAGTGGTTCTGGTGTGTAACTGTTTGGCCTGCTGTGATAGCGGTTCGGATTGAGGAAATCTTATCTCTGAAGAAGTTTGCAAATGCTTCACATTTATCCTGAGAAAAGTTGGTAGGGCTAAGCATGCATGCTGGTTTGCAGAGCCTTTCTACTGTGCGAAACAGTTGCCTGGGTCTATTGTGGGAGAGTGCAATTTTGCGTGATAAAAATGAAGATTTTTTTCTGAGTTATCTTGGATTGATATTTATTTCGATGTTTGGTAAGAGCGGCTTTATCCTCTGGATCATGTGTTTTGCGTCACTTTCTCTCGAGCTTACGTCCTGTTCTTTTCATTTCTCTGATGGAGCTATCAAACCACAGTGCATTATTGTGGGTTTGGACAGTGCGTATGCGAGATGGTGCAATGCTTTCTAGGGTCTCTCATGGTTTTGTTGTAGATTTGGACTAAGGAGCTGGGGTCTTCGCAGGTGCCCATTAGTTCACTTTGATCCATATGTGATGCTACATCCAGTGGTGTCACCCCTTTTAATAAGCGGTGTTTGACCAGGTTCTGAGGCTGGTGTCTGGTTGATTGTGATACAATGGAGAAGGGAATAGAGTGGTGGTCTGACCAGGTAACTGGGTTTACAGTTACTGGTGACACTTCTAGTCCAGACTGAAACACTAGATCAAGTGTATGACCTTTTCGGTGGGTGGGAGTGGTGACAATTTGTGTAAAGCCGAGTGTACTCATCAAGCTGAGGAGATCCTGCCCAAGCAGGGATAGGGTGTTGTTGATCCAAGTGTTGAAGTCTCCTAATATAAGCCATCTGGGGTGTTCAAGGATTAAGCCAGCCAAAAGGTCTGGGAGTTCCTGAAGAAATCTCTTCCCATCTCCTGGGGGTCTGTATATTAGCAGTATTCGGAAACCTCTCTCTATTAAGAGGCTGGCAGCTACACATTCAAAAGATTGGGTTTTGTGGACTGATATTGGTCTGGGATTTAAGGATGATTTTGCACAGATCATAACTCTGCCTCCCTTGCGATCTTGTATCGGGCGGTGGAACACTGTGTAATTGTCTGGAAAAGCTGCCTCTAGAATAGACCCTGCATTTTCATCTAACCATGATTCTGTGATGCATGCTAATTCGCATGTTTCAATAAGGTCGGAAATAATAGTTGTTTTGTTCTTTATTGATCTGGCATTGCATAGGATTGCTCTGATAGGACAGTCTTGGGATTCTGAGTTTTTGCTCTGTACTTTGGAGACAGTGTGTCTTCTAATAGGGATCACATTAAGAGATTTTCTTGATTTGATAGTGCGGTTTTTGTGGCTTTTAGTTTGGATCACTTCAATTGGGCTTGTGGGTGGACAGGGTGGTGGGGCAGCTGTGATAGTGTCAGGATATAGAACTTTAAATTTTGATTTTCCTCCATGACAGCCCCTGTTAGTCCCTTTGAAAATGCTGAGTGATTTTATGGTAGATACTAGTGAGGGACTGAGTGCTACGACCGCTTTTTGGGGTCTTAAGGAGTGCAGATGTGAGGGCGTATAGGTGGTCATTCCCTCTGCAGTGAAGGTGTTAAAATAGCTTCTAGTATTTGTAGGAATGTTAGCAGTGGGGGCTGGTTACATTGCCCTGCTCTATAGTATTCAGGCCAGAGGGAGGTGTGAGATTTTGCACTACAGGTTGCATTGTAGATAACAGATAAGAAAGCATGCAGGGGTTTTAAAGCCAATGTATTTTAGTAAAATAGACTTCATCAATTAGTTTTTCTTGTGTTTAGAAATGAAATCTGAGCATTGCTAAATTGATGATTAAATCCAAAAACCCAATTTGTGCATGGGTTGAGTCTGTTTTTTTTTTTTTTGTGTACCTTGTTAAGGTGGGACCCTAATGCAGCCACACAAATGCAGGCTCACACACAGGTGCAAGCTCATATTCAAACAAAACTGGGAACTAGTCAGGGTTCACAGACATTTGTAATAACCCTTATGCACAAGCAAAACAAAGAAAGTGGAACAGTACTCCCAGACTGGACCAGGAACACATCGCATGACCCTGAAACACTGCTCAGCTATGGTGCTATAGCACTCTCAAGAAGCTGCACTATTTATAGAGTCACGTGCAGTCTTGGCCCAGACCAGCCTGGGAGCAAGTCCCTAAGTAAAATTACTAAACAGACATTACAATAAACACAAGAATAAAGTCTAGCACTCACTCACAAGCTCTCAGCTAAGTTTAAAAGAAACTGGAAGAGTCAGTTACCGCATGTGGCCAAATGGGACAAGCCCAGGTACCCCGTCAAGGATCGCACATGGCTCGTTTTCTTTTTCACACGGCTATCTTTGATTGGTAGCCCAGAGGGGGAGGTTTACACAGGCTTAGAAAAGTTTGCTTATTACACTTGGTGTTTGTCAGAAGAAGGGACGTTTGTGGTCCAGAAACGTCACAATAAAGAAGATTGCCACTGATGTCCAAAGTCCAGCAAGTGCTTTCTTTACTGAACTTTTATATACCTTACAACATCACCCTGGCAGTCGAAGTTAAGTGGTGAGAGTGCACACAAAATTACTTGGATATATATATACATATATATATATATATATATATATATATATATATACCATGTCAAGGTCTCTTCCAAAACCCGGGACCCTAATACAGCCACACAAATGCAGGCTCACACACAGATGCAAGCTCATATTCAAACAAACTGGGAAATAGTCAGGGTTCACATAGTTTTTCGCACAAGCAAAACAAGGAAAGTGGAACAGTACTCCCAGACTGGACCGGGGACACATTACATGACCCTGAAACACTGCTCATCTATGGTGCTATAGCACTCTCAAAAAGCTGCACTATTCCTAGAGTCACACGCAGTTTTGGCTTAGACCAGCCTGGGAGCAAGTCCCTAGGGAAAATAAATATAGATATCAAAATAACAAGAGCATTGCATTGAGAAATTATACTTTTTTATTAGACTAACTATACATTTATAAGATGAAAATATAACTTTATGTCAGTATATGCTTTGTGTCTGTTATCCTTTACTGACACTGTCTGCCTATGTCTCCTAAACCCCCATCATGATTTTTATGACACCCCCTCCTCCCCCTGCATTCAGACCTCTGTAACACTTTCTATCTTTTTAGCCATCCTATGTTTAAAGATATAATCTGTAAATTCCATCGAATTGGTCAGTATTGCTTCAGACTTGAAAAAGGAAGACATTCTTCCGAAAGCTTTTCATCTTATAAATGTATAGTTAGTCCAATAAAAAAGTATCATTGCTCAATGCAATAGCTATATTTATTTTCCAAATTTTGATATCTAAATCTTTGGACTAACATGGCTACTCCAATCAACGTGACAATATATATATATATATATATATATATATATATATATATATATATATATATATATATATATATACAGGGAGTGCAGAATTATTAGGCAAATTAGTATTTTGACCACATCATCCTCTTTATGCATGTTGTCTTACTCCAAGCTGTATAGGCTCGAAAGCCTACTACCAATTAAGCATATTAGGTGATGTGCATCTCTGTAATGAGAAGGGGTGTGGTCTAATGACATCAACACCCTATATCAGGTGTGCATAATTATTAGGCAACTTCTTTTCCTTTGGCAAAATGGGTCAAAAGAAGGACTTGACAGGCTCAGAAAAGTAAAAAATAGTGAGATATCTTGCAGAGGGATGCAGCACTCTTAAAATTGCAAAGCTTCTGAAGCGAACAATCAAGCATTTCATTCAAAATAGTCAACAGGGTCACAAGAAGCGTGTGGAAAAACCAAGGCGCAAAATAACTGCCCATGAACTGAGAAAAGTCAAGCGTGCAGCTGCCAAGATGCCACTTGCCACCAGTTTGGCCATATTTCAGAGCTGCAACATCACTGGAGTGCCCAAAAGCACAAGGTGTGCAATACTCAGAGACATGGCCAAGGTAAGAAAGGCTGAAAGACGACCACCACTGAACAAGACACACAAGCTGAAACGTCAAGACTGGGCCAAGAAATATCTCAAGACTGATTTTTCGAAGGTTTTATGGACTGATGAAATGAGAGTGAGTCTTGATGGGCCAGATGGATGGGCCCGTGGCTGGATTGGTAAAGGGCAGAGAGCTCCAGTCCGACTCAGACACCAGCAAGGTGGAGGTGGAGTACTGGTTTGGGCTGGTATCATCAAAGATGAGCTTGTGGGGCCTTTTCAGGTTGAGTATGGAGTCAAGCTCAACTCCAAGTCCTACTGCCAGTTTCTGGAAGACACCGTCTTCAAGCAGTGGTACAGGAAGAAGTCTGCATCCTTCAAGAAAAACATGATTTTCATGCAGGACAATGCTCCATCACACGCGTCCAAGTACTCCACAGCGTGGCTGGCAAGAAAGGGTATTAAAGAAGAAAATCTAATGACATGGCCTCCTTGTTCACCTGATCTGAACCCCATTGAGAACCTGTGGTCCATCATCAAATGTGAGATTTACAAGGAGGGAAAACAGTACACCTCTCTGAACAGTGTCTGGGAGGCTGTGGTTGCTACTGCACGCAATGTTGATGGTGAACAGATCAAAACACTGACAGAATCCATGGATGGCAGGCTTTTGAGTGTCCTTGCAAAGAAAGGTGGCTATATTGGTCACTGATTTGTTTTTGTTTTGTTTTTGAATGTCAGAAATGTATATTTGTGAATGTTGAGATGTTATATTGGTTTCACTGGTAAAAATAAATAATTGAAATGGGTATATATTTGTTTTTTGTTAAGTTGCCTAATAATTATGCACAGTAATAGTAACCTGCACACACAGATATCCCCCTAAAATAGCTATAACTAAAAACAAACTAAAAACTACTTCCAAAACTTCTATAACTAAAAACAAACTAAAAACTACTTCCAAAACTATTCAGCTTTGATATTAATGAGTTTTTTTGGGTTCATTGAGAACATGGTTGTTGTTCAATAATAAAATTAATCCTAAAAAATACAACTTGCCTAATAATTCTGCACTCCCTGTATATACAGTTGTATGGAAAAGTTTAAGCACCCCTGACAATTTCCATGATTTTCATTTATAAATAATTGGGTGTTTGGATCAGCAATTTCATTTTGATCTATCAAATAACTGAAGGACACAGTAATATTTCAGCAGTGAAATGAGGTTTATTGGATTAACAGAAAATGTGCAATATGCATAAAAAAAAAAATTAGACAGGTGCATACATGTGCTCACCCCAATAGAAATATTGCATCAATATTTAGTAGAGCATCCTTAAGCAGAAATAATAGCCTTTAGACGCTTCCTATAGCCTGTAATGAAATGTAATGGATGAAGGTATTTTGGACCATTCCTCCTTGCAAAACATCCCCAGTTCAGTTAGGTTTGATGGTTGCCGCGCATGGACAGTCCGCTTCAAATCACCCCACAGATTTTCAATGATATTCAGGTCTGGGGACTGGGATGGCTATTCCAGAACATTGTACTTGTTCCTCTGCATAAATGCCAGAGTAGATTTTGAGCAGTGTTTTGGGTCTTTGTCTTGTTGAAATATCCAGCCTCGCCATAACTTCAACTTTGTGACTGATTCCTCAACATTATTCTCAAGTATCTGCTGATATTGAGTGGAATCCATGCGACCCTCAACTTTAACAAGATTCCCAGTAACGGCACTGGCCACACAGCCCCACAGCATGATGGAACATCCACCGTTTGTCTTGTCTTGGAATGCTGTGTTCTTTTGCCGCCATGCATAACGCCCCTTGTTATGACCAAATAACTTAATCTTTCTTACATCAGTCCACAGCACCTTCTCCCAAAATGAAGCTGGCTTGTCCAAATGTGCGTTTGCATACCTCAAGTGACTCTGTTTGTGGCAGAAAAGGCTTCTTTCACATCACTCTCCCATACAGCTTCTCCTTGTGCAAAGTGCGCTGAACTGTTTAACAATGCACAGTGATATCATCTGCAGCAAGATGATGTTGTAGGTCTTTGAAAGTGATCTGTGGGCTGTTTTTGACCATTCTCACCATCCTTTGCCTCTCCGATATTTTACTTGGCCTGCCACTTCTGACCTTCTGACAAGAACTGTGCCTGTGGTCTTTCATTTCTTCACTATGTTCCTCACAGTGGACACTAACAGCTTAAATCTCTGCAATAGCTTTTTGTAGCCTTTCCCTAAACCATAATGTTGAACAATTTTGTTTTCAGGTCATTTGAGAGTTGTTTTGAGGCCCCCATGTTGCCACTCTTCAGAGGAGAGTCAAAGAGAACAACAACCTGCAATTGGCCACTTTAAATACCTTTTCTCATGATTGGATGCACCTGTCTATAAAGTTCAAGGCTTAAAGGGACAGTATGCACTAATTTTCATATAACTACATGTAATAGACACCACTATAAAGAATAAGATGCACAGATACTGATATAAAAATCCAGTATAAAATGGTTTAAACACTTACTTAGAAGCTTTCAGTTTAGCTCTGTTGAAAAGGCAGTTGGAAAGCCCACTGCAAGTGGGAAATAAGACACTCCACCCCCCTTCTTTTGCATACGAAAAGACCCTTTACACAAACAGGAGCAAGCTGGAGTATATAGCTGACGGTATTCAAATAAAACTTTGGGGCTTGGTTAGGAGTCTGAAAATCAGAGCAATGTTCTTTAAAAATAAGCAAAACTATACATTTAAAAAAAAAATAAAAAAAACTTCATGGGCTTTATAAATAGATCATCTACAAAACATTTATGCAAATAAAAAATGAGTGTATAATGGACCTTTAATCGGCTCACCAAACTAATTGTGTGTTCCAATTATTCAGTGCTAGGTAGTTACAGGTATTCAAATCAACAAAATGACAAGGGTGCCCAAATTTATGCACTTATGTAATTTTGTTTTGATGCATATTGCACATTTTCTGTTAATCCAATAAACCTCATTTCACTACTGAAATATTACTGTGTCATTCAGTTATTTGATAGATCAAAATAAAATTGCTGATCCAAATACCCAATTATTTATAAATTAAAATCATGGAAATTGTCAGGGGTGCTTAAACTTTTGCATACAACTGAATATATATAAATATATACTGTATATATTTATATATATATATATATATATATATATATATATATATATATATTATATATATATATATTTTATAAAAAACACACGGAAGGGGGCTGCACTCCTAGACCGGACCGGGTACACATCCCATGACCCTGCAACATGCTCAGCCATGGGTGCTCACAGGCACTCACAAGAAACTGTGCTGTTCCCAGAGTCACAGGCAGTTAACCCTAGACAGGTCTGGGTGCAAGAACCATAGGGAAAATTACAAAACAAATTAATACAACACACAGAGAAAGTGTAGCACTCACAAGCTCTCAGCTAAGATTAAGAGCAAAAATGGAAACGCTAGTTACCGCATTTGGCCAAATGGGACAAGCCCAGGTGCTACGTCAAGGTCATTTCCAAAAACAAATTAATACAACACACAGAGAAAGTCCAGCACTCACTTACAAGCTCTCAGCTAAGATTAAAAGCAAAAATGGAAAGGTTAGTTACCGCTTTTGGCCAAATGGGACAAGCCCAGGTACCACGTCAAGGTCCATTTGGCCAAATGCGGTAACTAACCTTTCCATTTTGGCTTTTAATCTTAGCTGAGAGCTTGTAAGTGAGTGCTGGACTTTCTCTGTGTGTTGTATGAATTTGTTTTATCATTTTCCCTATGGTTCTTGCACCCAGACCTGTCTGGGGTTAACTGCCTGTGACTCTGGGGACAGCATAGCTTCCTGTGAGTGCCAGTGAGCACCCAGGGCTGAGCTTGTTGCAGGGTCATGGGATGTGTACCTGGTCTGGTCTGAGAGTGCAGTCCCCTTCCATGTTTTGTATATATATATATATATATATAAAACACATGTTTTATTATCTCCTTCAGTGCACAATTCCCTAAGCAGAACAAAAGTAAAATGGTTTAAATGATCCAAAATAAACAAAGAAATGTTCAAAATGGCTTGGATAATAATATTTTTTGTTTATCATTGTCCTATATTTAAAAGATTACCAGTAGAACTAACTTTCCAATATACTGACCTAAATGTATAATTTAAGAAAAATATGAAATTTGCTCAAAACATTTTCTGGTTTGATGTCCAAGCCTATTTCCTTATCACTTTACTATAGTTATTATTGATGGAATTTACAATAGTTTTAAGATTTCTTATATAAGAAAAACAAATAAAAAGAGGGTGCCCCAATTGTAAATCCCAAATATGGAAAAATGCCATAATCACAAGTTAACTTGCACCAAAGAGAGCAAATCAGACAGGCTGAACCATCAAGAGCCGTCCAGCTGACTAACACCACAGTCTCTCAGTAGATGCACTGCATTCTTAACCTCCTTACGGTTGGTATACACACCGGTTCAGGAGTCCCACAACAGATATTGTAATTAGAGACTTATGTTTGAATAGTTGTGATATATAAAAAAGCTTTCACCCCAATATATACGCTCCACTCATAGCAAGGTTAAAGCCACTTTAATAAAAATAAGATGATTTATTTTTATTTATTATGAATAAGTCAGAAAGAACATGATAATTCCAGTTCAACAGACCAGGAAATAATTTAGATTAAAGATCAGAGAACAATGGAATCACACCTGATGAAGAACCAAACAAACTATGACACTGAGAGCCTATTGATAACATTTATAATAAAAAAAAGTGTGCCAATATTATTGCGTTAAGAACATCTCATATATAGAAAGATACAATAACATAAAAAAGTTGATGTATGACTAAATTACAGGCACAAAAATCTAAACTGTGTAAAAACTGAAGAAAAGGGAACTGAGAGGTAAGATACAACCTAGTGATATAACATTGTATCCTTCCTTCAAACAGCAATGTTTTTTATCTGCAAGCTGATTGGAAGATTTATAGAAATCTAGTATCCACTTGATATGGTTGCAAACTCATGGTAATGTTTATATGCAAGCCTGCTTCCCTCATTTTAAGAAGCAGTGGTAGTTAGACCGCTGCTTCTTACACTCTACGCCACCTCTGAAGTGGCGAGGGGAAATTACTAAGAGCTCGCTCGCTCTTAGTGATTGACAGTCTCTTCTCTCACACGATTTGTCACACGAGAGAAGGGGTGGGCATTACATGCTCACTTGAGCATGCAATGATACATACGGGCAGCAAATCCTGTTTGTCCACTGCCCATATGTATCAAAGTTGAGCGAACAACTTCTCGAGTTGAGAAGCTTGTCCACTCAACCTTTTGTACATGGGGCCCATAAACCTTTTGACTCAGCAGAGATCATAATGTTTAGTGCTAGAGGGATATTCTAAAGCAAACATAACATATTCTGTTTTTTGCATTACTGTCCTTAGTTTACTATGGCCTTGATTCCAATCTTTTTGAAATTCTCATTCAATATTTGAAAAAATTAATCAGTTGTAATTATTATTATTTTTTTTATTATTTGTATTGCGATCACTCTTATATAGAAAAGGCATATTATGAGCCAATAAAACATTCAGCAAGATTGGAATCAACCCCTATGTGTTTAACCTCGGCAAAGTAAGGAATCTCACTGAAATATAGAATCTTACAGGGAAGAGTGAGGTTAACAGGGGAACACCTAGTACTAATATAATTATTCATTTTGAACCAAAAATAAATTGAACTGCAAAGAAATGGCAAGATATATGCAAACATACAGACATATAGGTGTTAGTTATAAACTATGATATTCCATATAGCCTGCAATAATACATAAAAGCAGTTATAACCAAAAGTCAATGTCCCAGATTCATTAATACTCATTTGTGGAGGGGAAAAAGTTTTCACAAAGTTGTAAATTGTACAATTCATAGAGATTTGTACCTGCTCTTTATTAGTTCTGCAAATTGTGATAGAATTGTCATCCTTATAGAAAGAAATACATCCATTCACTTTTTGGCACATAGAATGAGCTCCACTGTTCACCTCTTGGTGCAAGGGTGAGCTCCGTTTTGACGGACATTGGAATCAGCCTTTATAACACAGTCCACACTAAGCAAAAGGGAAAACTTAAAGAATGTTTTTAAAATAATTGAGTCAATCCCGACAACTTAACAATAGCAAGACACAACAGTGAGATGAAACTCTCACAAGGGCAATAGAGTATTAATTAATTCTACATAATTGACATTAGTGTAGGTTAAAAATCCAAACCATGCCCCCAGAATGCCCAACAGTCAGTCCCTCGTGTGAACCAACAAGGTCACCAAGAAACCTTCTGTTCTGTCCAGGAAATATGATCTCACCTTCATATTGAGGTCTCTAGTCAACCTCATGAGCATCTATGAATCTAGACCATTAAGTAACAAGGGGAAATGTCTCTGTATATTAAAATAATAATAAATAGAAAACTAGTCTGACAGCTGTGTCTTAGTAAATCTTTAAGGACACTTGGATATCTAATCTAAAATGCTTAGGGGTTCGCTCTCTAATATCCATCCCCTTAGAAACTGCTGTTTGGGTTGAAGTTTTTTATGATTATGCTCTGTATCTTTTAGGTCTCTATAATACCACATATGCATTGTGCAGAGACATTGCGTGAACATATGGTTAAAGTCACAGGGATGCTTTCCACATTTATTACATTGTAAAACAAACATATCATGGGAATTATTGTTTAGACTGATTGTATTTACAGCACACATAACACTAAAAGAATCTTTAAAAAAATAAATAAAAAAAAAAAAGTGCTCCAAAGTGTATACATGTGTTTATATGTGTATTTATGTATATATGTGTGCACAAACATATTTACACATATAAACACAGACATACACATGTATACACATTTATATACATGTATACACACATACATGCATGTATATATATATATATATATATATATATATATATATATATACACACACACACACAAACCCTTTTAACAATATGTAAATTATATTTTTTATTAAAAGGTGTATATGTGAGTGTAATAGTTTATTTAAATATATTTTGGATGTGTTTTGTGATTTTTTTTTTTTTAACCCTTAAACTTTACTTTCGGTCTCAAGTCGCACTAAATATTCTAGGGCCGTTTCGGCTTTTGCTCGAGTAAAACCTATAACTTTTAAAGTGTAATGTGAGTGCTAATTAGCACGGTCAAGATATCTATTTAAAGTATGGGTTGCCCTGGAGCGATCCTGCACTATCATTAGACTGCCACTTGTAATCTGGCCCATAATGTTATTAAATTTCAGTTGAACTCTATTGCACTCAGAAAAAAAACAGAAATATAAATCTTGATAATATTGTTTTTATTGGATATTTGTCAGTGCTATATCTAATGAAAATAAATAGCAGTTAAAATGAAGGTAAACTTACCTTCTATTCGATCGAGTATTAGATTTTTTGGCCCCAATCAATAGGAGTTTAATTCATCATTTTTTTCCAGTCTTACTGTAAACCAAGCTATCGCTGCTTTACAAATTCGACCGGCTTTTTTTTTTTTAGTCTCGATGACATTTTTAGCTTGTCCAATTGAAAATCGGGCCGTCCAAGGAGGCGGATGAAGTCGGGTGACAGCCGCCTAACGACCAGATTTTCAATTGGAGAAAATAAAAACGTGATCAAGAATAAATAAAAACAGGTCGAATTTATAAAGCACCAATAACTATTTATAAAGGCAATAACTTTGCTTAAAATAAAATTGAAAGAATTTGATGAATTAAACTCCTATTAATTGTGTCCAAAAAACAAAATACTCGATCAAATAGAAGGTAAGTTTACCATCACTTTAACATTCAATCTAAGGATTGTTTCTCTTCTCTTGCTCTAAGAAAACTAAATCATAGTTTGTTAAGTACAGTGCATTATTATTTATATTGTTAAATTATGTGAATACTTTTTTGTTCCTTATGTCTTTGTTATACAGTAGTTAAGTAGTCCTGTTTTATTCATGTCATTTTAAATCTCCTTCAGTATTTATCTCTTATTGGAAAATTTTGACTTCTGTTAATGAATGGATTAAAGTCAAAATCACATGATCATTTCATGAACATCCAATTAGGGCAAAGTTCATTCTGTGCATATTCCCAGTCACTATTGTCATACCATCTGCCCACTTACAGTATTGCATTCCAAATTCATTGCATCGGGGTTATATGTGGGTTATTCCGCTGTGCCCACTTTTTTTTTTTCAAATGAATTTGACATCAGCTTAATTACCTTAATTACATTTCTCCAGTGTAAGGCTAAAAGGTTTTAACTAGGGTTGACTTACAAACCTATGGCTTGATTTGCTAGTTATCCGACAGGGTGTGAAATTCCAGCCTTTGACAGGCAATATCTAGCAGTCATGAGGAAAGCAAACAGCTCCCTTGGAAACAGAATGTATTTGGTGAATGTTGCTTTTGAAGATGATTCTGACCTCTCTTTGTGATAATGATGATGATTGAGTCATTTATAACTAAATTGTATGCATGTAAACATTTTGCAATGTTGAACACAAAAGTTCCAAATCAATAATGCCACTTGTTTTCTATTACAAATTAAGAATTAATTCTATTACAAATTAAGAATAAAGTCTTTTTTTTCTCTGCAGTTACAGCTAATACGGTAATTTTAGCAACTCTTACAGTAATTATTTGAATGTGCCTTTGGTAAATGTGAATGCTAAGACAGCAAAACAAAAAATAACTAGATGTAACTATAATAATTACACCATCACCATCTACAATCACCCAACGTCTAAAACTTTCTTTGAGTGACGTATTGACAGCTGTCAATTAATCTTGACTTGTCAATATCCTTATTTTCATTTACTGAAAAACACAAGCTCTTACTTTTTGATTAGATATTTTTTCTTATTATAGACTTATAAAAATTATCCAAAAATCAGATACTTAAAAGGGAACCACATTTTTTTTCTTTTATGATTTATAGAACATACAATTTTAAACAACTTTCAAATTAACTACTATTATTAAATTTGCTTTATTCTCTTGTTATCCTTTGCTTAACGAACAGCATAGCACTACTGGCAGCTAGCTGAACACATCTAGTTAGCCAATCACAAGAGACAAATGTGTGCAGGCACCAATCAGCAGCCAGCCCCCACTAGTGTAGGATATGTGCAAAAACATTTTCAACAAGGGATACCAAGAGAACAAAGCACATTTTAAAATACAAGTCAATTTAAATGTATCTTAAAATGAAATGCTCTATCTGAAACATACAAGTTTAATTTTGACTTTCCTATCCCTTAAAGTTCTTTGTAGCCTTGCAAATTTAATTAAAACAACTAAATAAATAAAAAAAAATAAAGCAAATGGGAAGCAAAATGCACTAATTATTTTTCTGACTTGTTCATTTTGGAAATTGATAATGTGGTAAAATACTCACAGCACAGGGTTCAATTAAATAGACAGAAAGAGACTCAGAAATTTCCGACGCTCTATGCTTAACCCATGTGACGCGTGACCTATATCAGAGCAAGTGCATTCCATGTTTAGCCAATTGCGCAGTTGATTCAGGATCAGACGAAGCAATGGAAAATATTTTAAGCTAGGCACATCTGCAATTAATGATAAATAAAAAGTACTATTACTGAATTATTCTTTTTTTTAAACGCTAAAGTAAAAAATATTTTTAATTTTTTTGTAATAAAATATGCAATTTACTTAATATTATTATTTATAAAAAACGAAATTAGAAAAACATATCAAATTAACATTCATTGGAAGCCGCTCTGAGCGAACTTCAGTGGGAAGAAAAGTAGGCAAGCCATGTATTTCATATGGGCTGAACTAAATAGCTCTATACCTCCCATGTAGGATATGTCATAGAGGGGTTGGAGAAGTACCGTGAACTAATGGTTAATTAAATAAAAGTAGGCATAATTATTATATATAAATATTATTATTTTTACTTAAAAAGTGGTTAGAATGTAAGCATAAAAATGAACACAGACTGACATTTCAAGAATCTTAAATTTACTGACCCTTTAATCAAACTTTTATTATGCAAATTCATATCTGCTAATCTTTTTTCCATCTTCATCATTCATGAATCTCTCCATAATTATCTGCTGCTTAGTAATTGAACAGCATTTTTAAAACCACAAAGCAAAACCAGGGGATGTTTAACATGACATTAGTGCTAAAAAGTTTTAGGAGACTTTGACTTTGAATTGGTTCCAGGTGCATGCAGACAAGTATAACTGTTTTTTACATGAAGGATAAAGAGATCAAAATATGCATCACAAAAGTCAGTTTTCTTCTTTTACAATTTTAAAAAGTGTATAATTTTTGTAAAACTTTTCTTAGGAAAATGTATCACGTTTAGTTGCATTTAAAGTGTGAACATCCCGACACTTTTATTATCAAAGATTTCATGATAATTTATATATAGATTCCCACCAGCAAGAAGCTATTCTCTTCTAAAAATACTTTTAGGCTTTATGAAATGTATCCATTGGTTGTATGTTTTTTGGAGTCTCTCTCTTACTTGGAATTCTTCTTATTTCTCCTTTTATTAAGGCAAAAATTAGATATTCACTTTTAGAAAAACATATTGCAAGCAATCCCGATACATATGCCAGATAACATTTATGGACAAAAAGTAGTCTCAGAACATCAGTAGACACATTAAACAGTAGTTCATTCTGGAAGAGTTCAATAGGCGATGTGAATTAGAATAAACAACATGTAGAATAAGCCTCATTATAAATATAGGAGTATAGAACAAAATACACAACTTTTCATTTTGTCTTTTTTCCTTTCTCTATGAACATTTAATTAACATATAAACATTTTAACAAGATATAATATACTGACTGGGCGTTGATATTATGTAGAAATGTGTGTTGAAGTATATCAGGGTGTACAGAATACAAAGGATTAGAGGTTCAAACTATATATCCATCAAAAGTTGTAAAGATCTTGATTGATAGTAGTATAACAGGTCAGCGTTGATAGCGATATATCAGTACTATTACTGTTTCACCCACTGGGTAGGATGGGAAGAAGGAGGAGTATATGTGGGAAAGAGGGATCCAGGGATAAAAAAAGAAAAAAAAGGGGGGGTCTTTCATGGGGATGTTTAGATAGGCCCATATTCCCATATTGAGAATTGGAGTTCTACAGTGTTATATGATTCAATTGGTTTGATATATTTCAGAATATCTACAATTTGTTTCCGGGATGGTGGTATCTGTTTTAGCCATAACCAAGCGAAAACCAACTTCACTGCAACAAAGAGATAGATACAAAACAGCTTTTGTGATAATGGTAGAGATTGGGGAAATATGTGGAACAGTCCTGCACTAGGAGAAAATTGGATAGAAATATTTACTGACATGCAATATTGAAATGTTTGGTGGCATATAGAAGCGATTTTGGGGCACGTACACCATATATGGGTTGGGGTTCCCAAAGCATCAAAACGTCTCCAATATTTAGGCAAGTTAGAGTGAGAAATTTTAAAAAGCCTGACTGCTGTCAAATGCCACTGTAATAGCACTTTGAGGTAAAGCTCATATAGTGTTATGCAATGAATATCCTTTTTAGTTAATGTGTTGGCTTTTCTCCATGAAAGTAAATCATGATTGATGTTTAAGGACATTTCCCATTGTCAAATAGGAGGAGATTTTAAGAATAGCTGAGGGTTCAGAATATCATGGTAGGAAAGTGAGAGTTGCTTATTTTGCAAGGGACGATTGGTAAATCCCCAGGATCTAAGAAAGCTACAAATTATACAATATTCAAAGGGAAGTGGGATTAGTGGGTTATATCATCTGAGAAAATTGTGATAGGAAATGAAATTATATTTTTTATACATGTTAGCATTTGGTAATGTTTGGTTATGTCTTTTTCAGTCCAAAGTCTGAGATGGGTGTCTGGGAGCGTCCTTATCAGGCCTCTGATTGTGTTTAATGGTTCTTGTCTCTCCTTGATGTATAAATGTTCCTGATCAGATCATGGTATTTTTGTTTTATTTTTCATTATTATTTATTTTCATGTTCATCTGACTTAACACCTATTATCTTATTTTTCAGGGGCATAGTAAAGGAAAAGGTTTTTGAAAAGAAGCCTCACAGAGTGGACAAATTGAAGGTGTTCATCTCGCAAGCATTTATCGACATTTGTGCTAACCGTAATTTGTGTGTTACTGTGTGTCACAGTGTTAGGGACACATTCCAGGAATGTTGCAACATTGATGGAGGACATGTCAAGCACCTAAGAGACTAAACATGACCAAATCACCACAGTATACCTACTTTTGCCTTACCCTGTATGTAATAAGTATTTCCCTTCCACAGAAAACAAAGGTATATCCAGTAAGTGATACAGCAATAAGTGCAATGTGGTGCACGTGTAGACCAGGGGCACTGCCTATCCCCCAAGCAATAGGAAGTCACTGAGATGGTCCACAGCACCTTGGTGAAAGTAATATTTTTATTGGCAACAGAATAAAAACAAACAGTGATGTTTTGGGGTCTCCCCCTAATCAAACATCACAGGTTTTTTTTCTGTTGCCAATAAAAAAATAACTTTCACCAAGGTGCTGTGGACCATCTTAGTGACAGTAAACAAAGGAGTTCATTCCAAAGCCCTTTATTGTTACTTTAAGAGATGTGGAAGGGTTTTTGTATCTGTCAAGTACTTAATACAAATAAATGCCTTTTTTGGGAGCTTTTCTCTTGGAAAAGCATTCCCGGCATAATCCATTTTGCATTGTGATCACTCGAGAAACTCAAAGACTAATATGGGCAATAAGCAAAAATCCATATTGGGAGCAAATCACTGATAAATTGTAATTGACCCTTATGTCAGTTATTAAAGGGATAATCCAGCCACAATTGGAATCCACATGGATGCCTTTCAGTTTTGTATAGAAGCATTTTTGTAATATACAGGTGACCCTCGTTTTGTGCCGGTTCAATTTGCACTGTTTCAGAATAACGCCCTTTATTTTCAGTCATGTGACTGCTATTGAAAAGCACTGAGAATCAGCACATTGATTAAAATAAGGACAGGCCAGTAGGTGGAGCTGTCCAATTGTGTTGCAGCAAAAATATGCAAGCCAAGTAGACTGAAATTAATCAGTGTGAACAGCTCAGACCTGATCTATCGAGCAGCTTTCAAAGCAACAAGATCTTGCAGCCATGAGGGAAACTTCCCTTTCTTCTTCTATCCCAGCTGCTTGAGGTGAGGGTGCCTATAAATCAGTCCACACTGGAATGCATAGAATAGCTGCAGACCCCATATTAGCTAAAAGTGTTTGCTACTGTTTCAATGCAGAGACAAATGCAAGTAAAAAAAAAAATGTTTTTTTTCATTAAAAGGGACAGTAAACTTAAAAAAAAAAACTTTCATGATTTAAATAGGGCATGTAACAACTTTCCAATTTACTTTTATTACCAATTTTGCTTTGTTCTCTTGGTATTCTTAGTTGAAAGCTAAATTTATGAGGCTCATGTGCTAATTTCTTAGACCTTGAAGACTGCCTCTAATCTGAAAGCATTTTGAAAGTTTTCACCACTAGAGGGCATTAGTTCATGTGTTTCATACAGATAACATTGAGCTCAGGCATGTGAAGCTCCTTGGAGTCAGCACCGATTGGCTAAAAATGCAAGTCTGTCAAAATAACTGAAAAAAGGGGGCAGTTTGCAGAGGCATAGATAAATTTAAACTTACCTGTAGAATTAAAATAAACTATTTTTAAACTATTAATTAACCTACCCAAACTATTATCCTACAATTAAATTAAACTAGCAGTTAAATAAACTAAATTACATATTAAAAATACTTAACCCTACTAAATTTAAATTTAAATCTACTATTAAACCTTATTACAAATTAATAAATTACAAAAAAATAAAAAAACACACTAAATTATGGAAAAAAAAACACATTATCAAAAATAAAAAAGAATTACACCTTATCTAATAGACCTATCAAAATAAAAAAGCACCCCCAAAATAAAAAAAACCCTAGCCTACAATAAACTACCAATGACTCTTAAAAGGGCCTTTTGTGGGGCATTGTAAAAAAAAAAATGCAAAAACCCCCCAACAGTAAAACCCACCACCCAATCAACCAACCCCCCCCAAATAAAAACTTATCTAAAATAACCTAAGCTCCCCATTGCCCTGAAAAGGGCATTTGTAAGTTCATTGCCCTTAAAAGGGCATTTAGTTTTTTTACATACCCAGACCCTAATCTAAAAATAAAACCTACCCAAAAAACCCTTAAAAGCCTAAAACTAACTCCGACCATCCACTTACAGTTCTTGAAGTCCCGCTTGAAGGATCCATTCAGCCGGCGAAGTCATCATCTAGGCGGCAAGAAGTCATCATCCAGGCAGCAAGAAGTCTTCACCCGGGCAGCCTCTTCCATCTTCATCCAGCCAGAGAAGTCTTCACCCAGACGGCATCTTCTATCTTCATCCATCCAGCGCAGAGCAGGTGCATCCTGAAGACATCTGGCATGGAGCATCCTCTTCATACGGTCGCCGCCGTAAACTGGAACTTCAATGCAAGTGACGTCATACAAGATGGAGTCCCTTGCATTCCTATTATCTGAAAGATTTCAATCAGCCAATAGGATAAGAGCTGCTAAAATCCTATTGGCTGTTCCAATCAGCCAATAGGATTTGAGCAGAGAAAAAAGGCAAAAGTGAGAGGGCGCTATAAGCAAGAATTAGTACCACACTTAATCTCTAATAAAATTTAATGAAAAATAAAAATATATAAACAAATATATAGCAAGAAATAAACAATTGCAAGTATTTGATTGACTTCTTGTTTGCTAAAATACCACCAGAGTTAAAAAATACAAAATCTGAAAAATGCATACAATCATCCGTATATTAATAGCAAAAAAAAGTCCAGGAGTAAAAAGGGTTAAACGATCATGTGCAATATATAAGAAGCAGTTCTTATTTCACACTGTTGGAGTATGCAAATCTGTTACTGTATATAATCCATCAACCGACAAATGGCTGTGATCCAAGGATTGTATTGACAAAGTTTCAAAACCGATTTTGGCAACCTTGTTGCAACTCAGGAATAAAACTGCCACTTAGGTTGAGAAATAATATTCCACCTTATACATAGAGTAGATGTAGATACTTGTAAGGTGTTGGGAGAAAAAGTCTTATAAAAAATTGCCAATGTTGTGTGATAAAAAGAAATGCTCCAAGGCGTCTTACCATAAACTTTCGTCAGCCGAAAACAAGCCGCTCAGCGTATATTGATGGCGGTTCTCACACAGTGAATATGCAGGGTTCAGAGCTCCAGGGCGTCTCACCACAAGATTTCGTCAGCTAATACCAAGCCGCTCAGCGTACATCGATGGTGGTTCTTCCCAGTAGGGAACCAGCAGGGTTCAAAGCTTGGTTAAGCTGTATCTCTGACCATGTAGATAGTTACAAAAGTTGGCACCTCACCTTGACACTGCCGATATCAGCGGCTCACATTATTAGTATTAGCTGACGAAATCTTGTGGTGAGACGCCCTGGAGCTCTGAACCCTGCATATTCACTGTGTGAGAACCGCCATCAATATACGCTGAGCGGCTTGTTTTCGGCTGACGAAAGTTTATGGTAAGACGCCTTGGAGCATTTCTTTTTATCACACAACATTGGCAATTTTTTATTATTATTATTATTATTATTCTTTATTTATAAAGCGCCAACAGATTCCGCAGCGCTGTTCATAGGTAACAAAGATAAAATGACAGTACAATATGAGACACCAGACAAAATTTAACAAACAAATACAGGAGGAATTGGGAGCCCTGTTCCTGTGGGAACTTACAATCTAAATGGGTAGGAGGGTGAGAAACAGGAGGTGGGGACTGCAAAGGTGGGAATGATGTTAGTGTGAAGTTAGATGAGGGCAACTATTAGGCAAGTGGAATTCATTAGTTACTGATTTGGTTATAGGCTACCCTAAACAAGAAGGTCTTTAGGGAGCGTTTAAAGGAGGAGAGGTTGGGGGAAAGTCTGACAGCACGAGGAAGTGCGTTCCAGAGGGTTGGTGCAGCACAAGAGAAGTCCTGTAGTCTAGCATGAGAGGAGGTGATGGTAGAAGAGGCAAGGAGTAGATCGTTGTTGGATCTTAGGGGACGGGCTGGAGTATATTTGTTGATGAGTGAGGAAAGGTATGGGGGGCTGCATTGGTAAGAGCTTTGTAGGTCAAAGTGAGAATTTTTAATTTAATTCTGCTGTAAATGGGGTGCCAGTGAAGGGACTCACAGAGGGGTGCTGCAGATACAGAGCGTCGGGAGAGGTGGATTAGGCTAGCAGAGGCATTTAGGATGGATTGAAGGGGGGAGAGGCAGGAGAGAGGAAGGCCAGTTAGTAGGTTCTTACAGTAGTCAAGCCGGGAAATTACTAGGGAATGGATTAGCTGTTTAGTAGTTTCAGCATTCAGAAAAGGACGAATTTTGGAGATATTGCGTAGGTGGTTGCAACAGGATGAAGAGAGCGATTGGATGTGGGGTATGAAGGACAGATTGGAGTCAAGTGTAACTCCAAGGCAGCGGACTTGGGGTGATGTGGAGATAGTGGTGTCACCAACAGTGATAGTAAAGTTAGAAACTGGAGTAGAATTAGTTGGGGGGATTAGAAGAAGCTCAGTCTTGGACATGTTGATTTTTAGGTGGTGAGAGGCCATCCAGGAAGAAATGCCAGATAAGCAGCTGCTGATGTGGGAAAGGACAGACGGAGAGAGTGCAGGGGTGGATAGGTAGATCTGAGTATCATCAGCATATAGGTGATAGTTGAAGCCATAGCTACTAATAAGTTGACCCAGCGAGGAAGTATAAATAGAGAAGAGTAGAGGGCCTAGAACAGAGCCTTGAGGTACTCCAACAGACAGAGGCAGTGGAGAGGATGAGTCACCAGCAAATGAGACAGAAAAGAACCTATTAGAGAGATAAGAGTGGATCCAGGAGAGGGCAATGTCACAGAGCCCAAGGGAGCTGAGAGTCCGTAAGAGGAGGGGATGGTCAACAGTGTCAAAGGCAGCAGACAGGTCAAGTAAGATAAGTATAGAATAGTGGCCATTGTTTTTAGCAGAAAGAAGATCGTTAGTAACCTTGGTGAGGGCAGTCTCAGTTGAGTGTTGGGGACGGAAGCCAGATTGCAGGGGGTGCATCCTGAAGACATCTGGCGCGGAGCATCCTCTTCATACGGTCGCTGCCGTAAACTGGAACTTCAATGCAAGTGACGTCATACAAGATGGCGTCCCTTGCATTCCTATTATCTGAAAGATTTCAATCAGCCAATAGGATTAGAGCTGCTAAAATCCTATTGGCTGTTCCAATCAGCCAATAGGATTTGAGCAGAGAAAAAAGGCAAAAGTGAGAGGGCGCTATAAGCAAGAATTAGTACCACACTTAATCTCTAATAAAATGTAATGAAAAATAAAAATATATAAACAAATATAAAACAGGATAATATTATCGCCAACTATAGAATAAAAGGGACGTCTCTCTATAGCAAGAAATAAACAATTGCAAGTATTTGATTGACTTCTTGTTTGCTAAAATACCACCAGAGTTAAAAAATACAAAATCTGAAAAATGCATACAATCATCCGTATATTAATAACAAAAAAAAGTCCAGGAGTAAAAAGGGTTAAACGATCATGTGCAATATATTAGAAGCAGTTCTTATTTCACACTGTTGGAGTATGCAAATCTGTTACTGTATATCAATCAAAACCGATTTTGGCAACCTTGTTGCAACTCAGGAATAAAACTGCCACTTAGGTTGAGAAATAATATTCCACCTTATATATAGAGTAGATGTAGATACTTGTAAGGTGTTGGGAGAAAAAGTCTTATAAAAAATTGCCAATGTTGTGTGATAAAAAGAAACGCTCCAAGGCGTCTTACCATAAACTTTCGTCAGCCAAAAACAAGCCGCTCAGCGTATATTGATGGCGGTTCTCACACAGTGAATATGCAGGGTTCAGAGCTCCAGGGCGTCTCACCACAAAATTTCGTCAGCTAATACCAAGCCGCTCAGCGTACATCGATGGCGGTTCTTCCCAGTAGGGAACCAGCAGGGTTCAAAGCTTGGTTAAGCTGTATCTCTGACCATGTAGATAGTTACAAAAGTTGGCACCTCACCTTGACACTGCCGATATCAGCGGCTCACATTATTAGTATTAGCTGACGAAATCTTGTGGTGAGACGCCCTGGAGCTCTGAACCCTGCATATTCACTGTGTGAGAACCGCCATCAATATACGCTGAGCGGCTTGTTTTCGGCTGACGAAAGTTTATGGTAAGACGCCTTGGAGCGTTTCTTTTTATCACACAACATTGGCAATTTTTTATAAGACTTTTTCTCCCAACACCTTACAAGTATCTACATCTACTTTATATATAAGGTGGAATATTATTTCTCAACCTAAGTGGCAGTTTTATTCCTGAGTTGCAACAAGGTTGCCAAAAATCTTTTTTTGAAACTTTGTCAATACAATCCTTGGATCACAGCCATTTGTCGGTTGATGGATTATATACAGTAACAGATTTGCATACTCCAACAGTGTGAAATAAGAACTGCTTCTTATATATTGCACATGATCATTTAACCCTTTTTACTCTTGGACTTTTTTTTGTTATTAATATACGGATGATTGTATGCATTTTTCAGATTTTGTATTTTTTAACTCTGGTGGTATTTTAGCAAACAAGAAGTCAATCAAATACTTGCAATTGTTTATTTCTTGCTATAGGGAGACATCCCTTTTATTCTATAGTTGGCGATAATATTATCCTGTTTTATATTTGTTTATATATTTTTATTTTTCATTAAATTTTATTAGAGATTAAGTGTGGTACTAATTCTTGCTTATAGCGCCCTCTCACTTTTGGCTTTTTTCTCTGTTCTATTGTAGCCACTTTGGAGAGGTGGTTAGGGAGTGGCTTTAGATCGGTTTTAGACTTAAGCGCTGTATAGCATTGTTTTTTCTACAATAGGATTTGAGACGCTGTCATCCTATTGACTGTTCCAATCAGCCAATAGGATTGAGCTCTCATTTGGGGCAATGCCCCACAAAAGGCCCTTTTAAGGGCCATTGGTAGTTTATTGTAGGCTAGGGATTTTTCTATTGGGGGGGGGGGCTTTATTTTATTGGTCTATTAAATTAGGTGTAATTATTTTTTTATTTTTGATAATGTGTTTTTTTTATTTTTTGTAATTTAGTGGGGGGGTTTTGTAACTTAGTGGGTTTTTTTTGTAATTTAGTAATTTTAATAAGGTTTAATAGTATATTTAATCATTTTAGTAGGGTTAGGTTTTTATATGTCATTTAGTTTATTTAATTGCTAGTTTAATTTAATTTTAGTATAAAAGTTAGGGTAGGTTAATTAATAGTTTAAAATTAATTCTATAGGTAAGTTTTAATTTATATTAAGATAGGGATGTTGTAATTTTAATTTAAAGTTAGCGGGTTGTTAGGTTTAGGGGTTAATAGCTTAATTTAATTTATGGCAATGTGGGGGGCTGAAGGTTTAGGGGTTAATACATTTTATTTAGGTGGCGGCGATGTCGGGGGTGGAAGATTAGGAGTGTTTAGACTCTGGGCTTATGTTAGGGTGTTTGGTGTAAACTTAACTTGTTTTCAACCATAGAAATCAATGGGATATCTGGCAGCATCGAACATAAGCTTTCGGTGCTTTCAGACTGCCATTGATTCCTAAGGCATTCGCTGCCTCCAGGGTGGCGGATTAAAAACCAGGTACGCTGGGCCAGAATAGCCACGAAATTTAGAAATTTGATAACTGGGAAAAAGGTGTCAAATAGAGCCGAATGTGTATTTGGAACATCTGTAATGATGTCAGCATCGATCTGTGTCGGATTGAGACCGGCGGATCGTATGTTACGTCACAAATTTCAACATTTGCCGGTCTGTAGGCTTTTATAACTAGGTCAGATCAAGCTCACAACAATTACGCTACGGAAATCTTGGGTATTTGCGGTTGAGGCTTTAATAAATATCCCCCTATAAATGCTACTGCCAATACAGGTGGAAGAATATTTAAATAATTTAATCTTCTTGAAGTACAAACTTAAATATAATAAATTACAAAATACATTTCTAAGAGTAAATATTGTTCTTTATAAATTTCTACAAATGGTTAAATTGATTCTCAAATGTATAATGAATTGTTACTGAAGAGCAAAACAAATAAACTCAATGGAACAGTGAATTGTAATTAACTGAGTGAGCAGCGGAGAATACAAAATATTAAAGAGGGACATGGTCATTTCTGTCATAGAGATCTAGGCTGACCATTAATTATTCACATTTTACTCTGTCATATCAACTGACCAGTAGTAATGTTAACTGACCACTGAGGATAAATAAGCTATCATGTCTCTGATCATGAGATGATTAGTCTAAATGGAAACAATGACATGAAAACCAGCATTGAGTATTAGTAAGTTTACTTTGCTAAATGTAATTTATAGTTTAAGAATATTTTACATTTCAAAAACATTTTGTTGACTATTTCAGTTTCCAGAATGTAACCAACAGGGTGTTAAATACAATGTATACTTTGAGTTTAACTTTAAATATTATTTATAGACAATACAAGAATTATAAATGTGGAAAAGGGATAGTAAAGGGACATTGTAAAAATTATAAATAATTTTATCATATTAATAAAGTAGTAAATAATATAATTTTTGCATTACTGGCTTGAGATAAATATGTGTTTAACCCCCACAAAAGAGCTAAAATGCTAGATAAAGCCCTGCATGGTCAGCGATTGGCTGGTTGTGCGATTGTTGTTCCTGATTAGCTCACCAGGTGTTAGTGATTGTCAACTTTGCAATTTATCAGGTTCTAAAGTGTAAATCTATCTCCACCTTTTCATTAGAGAAAAAGAGACTTTTAATGATACCATTAATTTTTTTTTCTTTCTGTCATTGGTTACTAAGAACACCTTAATGAGCAGCCTATCTTGATGACATGGCCATTTTTTCTTGATACTAGGAGACACATGTTCAGAAGGTACTAAAGACTTTGAGAGAGCCAACTATAGGCTAGACTACAAGTGGATTATTATTTATCGCTCCTGCTTCTGTGTTAACTCAACTAAATGCAATATTTTTGCGCACGGCAGGTAGTCTGCGCATTACAAGTGAAAAGTTTTCACACAAGCGCTAGCCTGATGCGTGCAAAAGGCAGAATTTCAAATATCAAGGACAGTGTTAACCTATTCAGGGATCAAAAAAGGAAAGTACTCCACTCAAATATAAAACTTAGCTTTAATTTTCTTCTTAAAAGATGACAGCAGCCAACCATATAATCAAAGATGAGTATGTGCAGCACAACTGGCTTACACATTTCGGCATTCAGCTGTAATCATAGCCTGACATGTGTGTACTTCCTCTTGTTTAAAATACCCTTAAAAATAATCCTATTGGTTAAGGAAAAATGTGCATCATCATCATTACACCTGTATTACTTGGCAATTGCACTAATGGTAACCATTGATAAGGTATATTACTACATTCCTATCAAGAAATATTAATTTATAATGTAGTTGTGTTTCAACATCACTATGACACTTATTGAATAGGTGCGCAAAAATACAGTAATACAGAAATATATATAGTCTCCATAGTGACCTGTACTGTGATCATTCATATAACCGTTATTGTAAAATTATAATTTACTTTCATTAGTGACTGATCGTATGAGAGTTAAAATGATAGGAATATAGGGACCATCATTGTTAACTAAATGCGGCATATTGATTATATGAATGATCATAGTACAGGTCACTATAGAAACTATACATATTTCTGTATTACTGTATTTTTGCGCATATTCAATAAGTGTCATAGTGATGTTGAGACACAACTACATTATAAGTTAATATTTCTTAATAGGAATGTAGTAATATACCTTATCAATGGTTACCATTAGTGCAATTGCCAAATAATACAGGTGTGATGTTGGTGATGCACACTTTTCCTTAACCAATAGGATTATTTTAAGCAAGAGGAAGTACACACGTCAGTCTATGATTACGGCTGAGTGCCGAAATGCATAAGCCAGTTGTGCTGTGCATACCCATCTTTGTTTATATGGTTGGCTGCAGTCATCTTTTAAGAAGAAAATAAAAGCTAAGTTTTATATATGAGTGGAGTACTTTACTTTTTTGATCCCTGCATTGCTGACCAGCACTCAATGCTGATTTGTGCAACGCTAACTATCCACAGATTGGGACAGAGACACACACATCCTTTTGTGACGTCTTAACTTCGGAGACAAGCAGGACACAGAGTTTGGAGGACTGGTAGCCGGGTAGCTCAACTTGAATAGTGGCTGTACAAGTGCCACAGGAGCAGCGGAGGACTTGGTCCGTAAGAGATGTGTAACTGAACCAGCTCAATAGGTCCCGGAGAACTAGGGAAGGCAGAGGAACTATTGGACACTCATGAAGGTATGTGCTGAGCTATAGATAAGCGGATTTGAAGCACAACAGTGCCAGTGTGAACAGTGAGTTCAAGAGAAGTTTTTTCTCAATCATCCAGCTATTAATGCTTTTGGAATAGTAAGTCCTGGGATGTGCATGGCAGGTGAAAGCTCCAAGAGTGTGAATATTTTACTGCAGGGGATACAAGAAAAACTTGTATTAAAGGGGCTATTATGTCTCAGTCCATATTTGATGTTTTAACATTTGAGTGACTTTAACAAGTGTATAATCACACATGGATTCATCTTCACTGTGTTAACCTATTCCCTCATAGACTTCAATGGTGCATAAAAAGTGGAAAAAACTAACACTACTTGCGCGCAATCCTGATTTCATTTAACCAAAGTACTTAAACCCGACATGAACTATTAATACCTGGGTGTCTCCTCTCTTGTTTTTCATATGTATAATATCATCAGCATGAAGGCACTCACAGGTTTTGATATACACCTTCAATCTTTATTACAATATTTTACAAAATCCATCGAAACAATCAGTCAAAACTTGGGAACAGAATCACTATGGGTGATGCTAGTGGTGGCTGCTGTTAGAGGTATCTCACTTCCTCCTTAGTGAAAAAAAGAGGGTTTGTTGGTTGTAGAAGGGGTGTTTCTAACAGCGCCTTCCAAAAGGAACTCGTCATGTGCCGTCTCTGATGAAGTGAAACATGTAAGGCACGTGACGCACGTTCGTGGCGTCACATCCGGATATCCGATTTTGCCACCGGGCATATATACATACATACATATACATACAGGGAGTGCAGAATTATTAGGCAAATGAGTATTTTGACCACATCATCCTCTTTATGCAAGTTGTCTTACTCCAAGCTGTATAGGCTCGAAAGCCTACTACCAATTAAGCATATTAGGTGATGTGCATCTCTGTAATGAGAAGGGGTGTGGTCTAATGACATCAACACCCTATATCAGGTGTGCATAATTATTAGGCAACTTCATTTCCTTTGGCAAAATGGGTCAAAAGAAGGACTTGACAGGCTCAGAAAAGTCAAAAATAGTGAGATATCTTGCAGAGGGATGCAGCACTCTTAAAATTGCAAAGCTTCTGAAGCGTGATCATCGAACAATCAAGCGTTTCATTCAAAATGGTCAACAGGGTCGCAAGAAGCGTGTGGAAAAACCAAGGCGCAAAATAACTGCCCATGAACTGAGAAAAGTCAAGCGTGCAGCTGCCAAGATGCCACTTGCCACCAGTTTGGACATATTTCAGAGCTGCAACATCACTGGAGTGTCCAAAAGCGCAAGGTGTGCAATACTCAGAGACATGGCCAAGGTAAGAAAGGCTGAAAGACGACCACCACTGAACAAGACACACAAGCTGAAACGTCAAGACTGGGCCAAGAAATATCTCAAGACTGATTTTTCGAAGGTTTTATGGACTGATGAAATGAGAGTGAGTCTTGATGGGCCAGATGGATGGGCCCGTGGCTGGATTGGTAAAGGGCAGAGAGCTCCAGTCCGACTCAGACGCCAGCAAGGTGGAGGTGGAGTACTGGTTTGGGCTGGTATCATCAAAGATGAGCTTGTGGGGCCTTTTCGGGTTGAGGATGGAGTCAAGCTCAACTCCCAGTCCTACTGCCAGTTTCTGGAAGACACCTTCTTCAAGCAGTGGTACAGGAAGAAGTCTGCATCCTTCAAGAAAAACATGATTTTCATGCAGGACAATGCTCCATCACACGCGTCCAAGTACTCCACAGCGTGGCTGGCAAGAAAGAGTATAAAAGAAGAAAATCTAATGACATGGCCTCCTTGTTCACCTGATCTGAACCCCATTAAGAACCTGTGGTCCATCATCAAATGTGAGATTTACAAGGAGGGAAAACAGTACACCTCTCTGAACAGTGTCTGGGAGGCTGTGGTTGCTGCTGCACGCAATGTTGATGGTGAACAGATCAAAACACTGACAGAATCCATGGATGGCAGGCTTTTAAGTGTCCTTGCAAAGAAAGGTGGCTATATTGGTCACTGATTTGTCTTTGTTTTGTTTTTGAATGTCAGAAATGTATATTTGTGAATGTTGAGATGTTATATTGGTTTCACTGGTAAAAATAAATAATTGAAATGGGTATATATTTGTTTTTTGTTAAGTTGCCTAATAATTATGCACAGTAATAGTCACCTGCACACACAGATATCCCCCTAAAATAGCTATAACTAAAAACAAACTAAAAACTACTTCCAAAATTATTCAGCTTTGATATTAATGAGTTTTTTGGGTTCATTGAGAACATGGTTGTTGTTCAATAATAAAATTAATCCTCAAAAATACAACTTGCCTAATAATTCTGCACTCCCTGTATATTTTTATACATATTTTTATACACATTTTATGTACAGTATATATCTATATTTTATTAGCGTTTCTTTTTAGCATATTTATTTGGCATTATTAATAACAAAATAAAATAAAATTTGCTTTTTTAAGCACACACACCAGCTCATATTAAAACGGAATACCCCTTCTATCTTATACAGAGTGGAAACAGAAGGGGAGTCCCACATTCCCACTCCAGTCTTTAATTAGACTGCCTAGTCGTCCTATTTACAAACAAAAGGACGCTTTCCACCTAGAAAGGAAACTGCACCTGGATGGGAATCTTCTTAACCATATTTCATCGCTGATCACTGATCCCTGTGATCCTACAGGTGAGCAGATTAGTTAAAATACTGCTACTGTTTAAACACAGTTGAAGTCATTTTGGGTATCTTTTTATTTTTTGCATTTATATCCCCACATGCACATGAGGAGTTCCCTTTGGAAGGTGCTGTTAGAAATACCCTTCTACATATATATATATATATATATATGTAAGTGTATATAGGTATAGAGATATAACAACATTGGAATGTGAAATATTTACAATAATGAATAAGATATACTGTGGTTATATAAATAAATATTTTACTAAACAGAATAAAAATTGGCAACAATGTATAAAATCACAGATTTTTTTTTTTTATAAATAATTTACACCGTGTTAAAACACACACACATATATATAAATAATGGTAGAAAAAAGAATGCGCAAAATACCTCTTCAGACCGGTGTAGAATAAAATCCAAATTTTATTGATTCATGTTAAAAGAATAGACAAACCGTAGCACGGAGTGTAGGTAAATAAAATCACATCAGTGTAGACAGGAACGTAGCATACATGTTTCGTGCCTGCGCACTTGATCACTGCAGTGATCAAGTGCGCAGGCACGAAACATGTATGCTACGTTCCTGTCTACACTGATGTGATTTTATTTACCTACACTCCGTGCTACGGTTTGTCTATTCTTTTAACATGAATCAATAAAATTTGGATTTTATTCTACACCGGTTTGAAGAGGTATTTTGCGCATTCTTTTTTCTACCTTTGTATTCACTATTATGGTATCCAGCAAATACCTGAGAATGCAGCATCTACACTGACCGGATATACTCACACTCCATTGTGCCGTACCTACTGAGGTCAGAATCTGGAGCGGAAGTACGCTTAGATGCCGCGGAACAAGGTGAGAGAGGATCAGTGGCGCTTTCTTTGAAACTTTGTATCTATATATATAAATAATAGTATTAACGCTTGAGAACAATCTTATTTGACTCAAAAATAAGACCTAAATTAGGTTACTACAAATTACTGATACAAAGTTACGGTAGTATCTGAAAATGAATAATGTTACTTATTGAGATGGAGGAAAGAGAAACAAATCTCCTACCCGACCTCTGGTTTGGCACGGCTTTGGCTTTAGTAGAATATGTTCTGTCTTCACACACGACTTGCCGCTCCAGGATGATCAGGTGCCCGCCTAGGGATCTTTTTGTTGCTCTTTCTTATCCTTGCGACCGATCTCACTCTCGTCTGGCAGACCTGTATATCTGGCGGTGTTGCAGTGTCTAGGTCATGTGACTTGCTTACGTATTCGCCGGCCTATCCTGGTAACGGGTAAATGAGTGGCGGTCTCTTTGAATTTGCAGCTATCCTTTGGGTTCTCAGCGGTAGTCTTTGTTGTTTTATCAAGTTCGGTAGAGTAAAAAGGTGAAATGCACTGCACAAGAGGAGTATAACTTAATATCCAAGTATAACTTAACTCCAAGTTGCAACTTGATAAAGGCGTAGTACTAACGCCAAAACGCATAGAAGCTGTTCACCTGTTTGGTCCTTTCTTGCAATTAAGTTTTACTTGGATATTAAATTATACTCCTCTTGTGAAGATCCCCAGACGGGCACCTGATCATCCTGGAGTGGCGAGTCATGTGTGAATACGGAACATATCCTACTTAAGCCGAAGCCATGTGAAACTGGAGGTTGGGTAGGAGATTTGTTTCTCTTTCCTCCATCTCAATAAGTAACATTATTCATTTTCGGATACTACCGGAACTTTGTATCAGTAATTTGTAGTTACCTAATTTAGGTCTTATTTTGGAGGTCAAATAAGATTGTTCTCAAGCGTCAATACTATTATATATATATATATATATATATATATATATATATATATATATATGTTTTGATATGGTGTTAATTATTTATAAAAAAAAAAAAATCAATTCAGTGGCCACAGCTGATTTTATACATTGTTGAATATTTTTTTTTTTTTTTTAGGTTTTGTTACTATTTGTAATGATTAGTTTGGTGATAATGTAGCCACTTCCCAAAAAACCCGTTACCTATATTTTCCAATTCATTTCTGGGTCTTAGTTTCCCATGATTTGTGATCCGGGATATAGGGATACAACCTTCTAGATCATGGGTATCTCTTCCCTCAACTTCTAATCCTATTTTGAATTCCGGGTTAGCAAGTATAAGTGTCAATGGAGAGTATAGACTAGAAATACCCTTAATTTTGTTGCATATATCTTTCCAATCTATCAATGTGGCTAAGACTGTAGATGTAGCCTTACTTAAGATTTTTGGCATGAGTCTAGGTGTCCAGCACGCTCCCCCTAGTTGGTTAACTCCCGTAAGATCATGCTCTATTTGTATCCAGTGTTTGGGGTTTGTTGGGTCATTCCTGCACCATTCTATTATTCTTTGTAGGGATATTGCTTTTTTATACAGTAGTAAGTTAGGTACCCCCAGACCTCCTAGCTCCCTATGTGCATACATCGTGTGTTTGTTGACTCGTGGTGGGCGTTTTTTCCAGATGAAATCATAAAATATTTTTTGTAGTTTATGTATGTATGTATGGGTGTGTGAGATTGGTAAAGTCTGCATTATGTATAAGATCTTTGGCAGTAGCATCATTTTTACTGAGTTAATCCGTCCTATCCATGAGGTATTCTTAGAGAGCCAGGATGAGGCCTGGTTGGAAATGTTAGACACAAGCTTGGTATAATTAACGGTACGTGTGGACTCTATGTCACTAGTCAGATGTACTCCTAAGTATTTAATGGAGGTCGGTTGTATTGTGTATGTGTAGAGTTTTTTAATCTTTGACATGTCTGTGTCTGACATGTAGATAGGGAGAAGTTCCGATTTGCTAGTATTCACTGAAAAGTTTGACACCTCACCATAAGCCTGAAGTTCCTGTTGTACCGCGGAGAGAGACCTCAGAGGGTCAGCTAGAGAGAGTAACACGTCATCAGCAAACATGGATAATTTATGTTCTTTTTGGTTAATGACTATGCCCTGTATGTTCACGTTGTGTCTAATTCTGCTAGCGAAGATTTCTAGTGAGAGAATGAATAAAAGTGGGGATAAGGGGCACCCCTGTCTTGTTCCGTTCCTTATCTCAAATTGTTCTGATAGGGTCCCATTGATACGAATTTGGGCTGTGGGAAAGGAATATAGTGCCATAACTCTATTAATGAAGGGGATTGGGAAGTTAAATTTGATAAGTGCATCTTCCAAGAAGTTCCAATCTAATCTATCAAACGCTTTCTCAGCGTCTGTGGAAAGCATTACGGAGGGGATCTTCTCTTTATTTATATGTTCAATAATGTTTAGTATTTTGATTGTGTTATCTTTGGCCTCTCTCCGCGGCACAAAGCCTACTTGATCTGGCGAGATCAATCTCGGCAGTATGCTATTGATTCTGGTTGCTAACACTTTGGCGAAAATCTTCAAGTCAATGTTCAGCAAGGATATTGGTCGAAAATTGGCTGGTGTGTCATGCTTTTTACCCGGTTTGGGAAGGACAGTTATGTAAGCTTGTAACATTGTGTCTGGAAGAACTTCTCCTTTGTCAATCTGATGAAGTGTATTTAATATATGAGGTGTTAGGATATGACCAAAAGACTTATAATATAATCCCGTAAACCCATCAGGGCCAGGGGCTTTGTCACTTCTTAAAGATTTAATTGCCTCTTGGATTTCCTTCCCACTGATTGGGGATTGTAAAATATTGCTATCTATTTCAGTGAGCTGTGGAACTTGAACGTTTTCTAGGTATTCTTGGCATTTTGTTTTATGCTCTGTTTGCGATCTATCGGGGTAAATGTTATATAATATGTGATAATATTGTTTGAAAATATCAGCTATCTGTTTTGTGTCTTCCACCTTACCTCCTGCGGGGTTGTTTATAGAATGGATAAAATTCTTAGTTTGTTTAGTTTTGAGAGATCTGGCCAACATGCGTCCCGGTTTATTTGCATTAAAATAATATTTTTGTTTTAATTTGTATGCTATCGTATGTGCTTTCATGTGTAAATGTGATGACATTTTGGACCTATAAAATTTCAATTGTTGCAATATGTTATCATCTAAAGGGTGGCACTTATGCAGGTAGTCCAAATGTTCTAACTCTTTAGCTAAGTGATGGTATTCCTCTTTCAACTGTTTATTTTTTGTGGCTCTCAGTTGGATCATAACACCCCTTATATAACTTTTATGTGATTCCCAAACTATTTGTGGGGTCACCTCACCCTGGGTGTTGTGATGGAAAAAGTCTTTCAATTCTTGAGCGATAGTTTTCTGTGATAGTGGATCTAATAGTAATGAATCGTCTAGCCTCCACATAAATTCCTTCAGTGGGGCTGATGGCCATTTGAGAGTACATCTGACCATAGAATGGTCAGACCAGGCTGTGTGGGATATATTTGAATCCGTTGCTTGTGATAGAATTATGTGGTCTAATAGTATAAAATCAATTCTAGAGTATGTTTTGTTGGGATTTGAGAAGAAAGTGTAGTCTCTCCTCTCTGGATTTGCCACTCTCCAAGAATCGTGTAAACCAAATATTTTAATGAATTTCCATACTGATTTAAGTGCTCTTTTTGTCACATTTACATTTGGATTTGAGCTGTCAAGTTTAGGGCAAATAGGTAAATTGAAATCTCCAAGAACTATTAGTTTACCTTTGTGTATGTCTTGAATTTGCCGAATCAGGGATGCGAAAAATATTGCCTGTCTTTGATTAGGGGCATATATGTTTACTATTGTCACAAGTTGGTTGTATAGAATGCCGCTCACAGCTAAAAATCTACCTTCTGAGTCTTTTTTCTGTTCTACCAGTTTAAATGGAATAGTGTTATGTATTAATATGCTTACACCGTTAATCTTTTTCCTAGTGTGTACACTGTGAAAGCATTATTTATAGCTGCTATGGATGTTTTTTGGGATTGAGCCCTTTTTAAAATGTGTCTCTTGAAGGCCTAGTATCTCACCTTTTTTATGTGTTATGTCTCTGAAAGCAATGGATCTTTTGTACTGCCCATTAAACCCTTTAACATTTTGTGAAATGATTTGTATATTAGAATCTGTCATCTTGTAGTATTTGGTAATTTCTGTATGTTCATAATCTCCTTGACCAGCTGTCTATGTGAGTGTCTCTGCAGTAAAAAATGAAAAAATAACCTAACATAAGGAAACCTAACATTACTAACAACTAGAACTTTTAACTTAGTAAAGTATTTGTGTGGGGAAATATTTATTAAATTCCCAACGGAATCTAATCAACCCACTACATATGATTATGGCATACAGTTCAATTTCTTGACCTTTTTCAAAAGTAATAACCAAACAGTCTTAACATTTTATAAATATAACTTATACTTTAAACACATGCAGAAGAATACTGTATACATGTCATACATCCAAATACCTCCTGGTGAATAATATAGCCCAGGGAGGAAAACTGGTTAACAACCTGATAACTCTAAGATACCTTTCGCTTGCATAGAGCGGAGCATCTTTTCCATAGAATGCCATTAAGAAGAGAAGAAAATTGTCAGGCATTCTACTACAGTTCTTACCACGAGGGTTGCATACTCAGAGTCAATTGTTATCACCCTTTTGGGACTCCTGGGATTGAAGAGGGTTGGTGTACTTTCTTGTTCTTGACTACCTGCCAGTCTCTTCGTTGTGGTAGAGGAGCCAAATGATTTATAGGCTGAGTAGTGGGTTCCTGTCTCAGTTCTGGATCATCAGAAGGTGGAGGGATTTCAAGTTTCTGACAAAAGGCTCCAATTTCTGAGGGTGATGTGCATATTGCCCTCCTGTTTTTCCAAATTGCTACCAGATGGAATGGATGTCCCCATCTATAATTAATATTCCTGACTTGTAGATGCTTCGTGAGAGATGAAAGTTCTTTCCTTCTTATAAGGGTCCTGGCAGACAGGTCTGCATAGAACTGCAGAGTTGCACCATCCTTTTGTATTGGGCATTTATCTCTGGCTGCTGTCATGATATGTTCCTTAATTTGATAGT